>NC_134093.1:51746144-52046144 GCF_000715075.1 Nicotiana tabacum | reverse complement strand
TTGTACCACCCTGGGAAGGCCAATATAGTGGCCGATGCTTTGATTTGCCGGGCAGAGAGTTTGGGGAGTTTAGCATATCTACCAGTAGCAGAGAGGCCATTGGCGTTGGATGTTCAGGCCTTAGCCAGCCAGTTTGTGAGATTGGATATTTCTTAGCCAAATCGAGTATTGGCTTGTGTGGTCTCTCGGTCTTCTCTTTATGATCGTATCAGGGAGCGTCAGTATGATGACCCCCATCTGCTTGTCCTTAAGGACACGGTCTAGCACGGTGATGCTAAGGAGGTCACTATTGGAGATGATGGTACATTGAGGATGCAGGGCAGGCTATGTGTGCCCAATGTGAATGGTTTGCATGAGTTGATTCTCTAGGAGGCTCATAGTTCACGGTACTCTATTCATACGGGTGTCACAAAGATGTATCAGGACTTGAAACAACATTACTGGTGGAGGATAATGAAGAATAACATAGTAGAGTATGTAGCTCGATGTCTGAATTTCCAGCAAGTAAAATATAAGCATCAACAACCAGGTGGATTGCTTCAGAAGTTAGAGATTCCAGAGTGGAAATGGGAGCGGATCCCTATGGATTTCATTGTTGGACTCCCACGGACTCATAGGAGGTTTGATACAGTTTGGGTGATTGTGGATAGGTTGACCAAGTCGGCTCATTTCATTCTTGTGATGACTACCTATTCTTCCGAGCAACTAGCTCGAATCTACATCCGTGAGATCGTCAGGCTTCATGGCGTACCGGTATCTATTATCTCTGACCGGGGTACGCAGTTTACATCACTGTTCTGGAGAGTTGTACATCATGAGTTGGGTACTAGGGTTGAGTACAACATTTCACCCTCAGACGGACGGGCAGTCCGAGCGCACTATTCAGATATTTGAGGATATGCTCTGTGCGTGTGTGATAGATTTTGGGTGTGCTTGGGACCAGTTCTTGCCACTTGCGGAGTTTGCTTACAATAACAGTTATCAGTCCAGCATTCAGATGGCACCATATGAGGCTCTGTACGGTAGGTGGTGTCAGTCCCCAGTGGGTTGGTTCGAACCCGGTGAATCCAAATTATTTGGTACGGACTTGGTTCAGGATGCCTTGGAAAAAGTGAAGGTGATTTAGGATAGAACAGCCCAGTCCAGACAGAAGAGCTATGCGCACCGAAAGGTTCGTGATGTGGCATTCATGGTTGGAGAGCGAATCTTGCTCCGGGTTTCGCCTATGAAGGGCGTTATGAGGTTTGGAAAGAAGGGCAAGCTTAGCCCAAGGTTCATTGGTCCATTTGATGTGTTGCGTCCAGAATGTGTTTTGGGGGCCCGTAGCTCATTTAGACTTGAAATGGCAAAAATTAAATTTTTGGAGATTTGGATCGGTAGTGAAAATTTTGATATCGTGGTCAGACTCCGAATCCAGAAGTTAGAGTAGGTCCGTAATGTTGAATATGACTTGTGTGCAAAATTTGAGGACATTCGGACGTGGTTTGATAGGTTTCGTCATCGGTTGTAGGAATTTGAAGTTTCAAGTTCTTTAAGTTTGAATTAGAGGGTGATTCGTGATTTTAGGATTAGTTGATGTGATTTGAGGGCTCGACTAAGTTCGTATGGTGTTTTAGGATTTGTTGGTATGTTTGGTTGAGGTCCCGGGGGCTCGGGTGAGTTTCGAGTGCTTAACGGATCAAAAGTTGTATTTGTGTTGCTGCTGAAGTCTTCAGGCATCTGTCATTTTCGCACATGCGGTGGAGAGACCGCAGGTGCATGATCGCACATGTGGAGAGGAAAGCACATAAGTGGATTTGGGATGTGTGGTCAGGGGTCGCACGTGCGAAGGGAAATGCTGCATCTGCGATGCCCGCAGATGCTCTAAAGGACCTGGAGGCGCGAAGGATATCGCAGAAGCGGACAAGAGTCCGCAGGCGCACACTCGCAGGTGCGGCTCATTTTTCGCAGAAGCGGACCCAGCCCTCATAAGTTGTTTCCACACCTGCGAAGGAAATTCCGCAGGTGCGACCCAAGGTCCGCAGATGCGGAATAACTAGGCAGAAAAGGGGCAGATCGGAATAACTAGGCAGAAAAGGGGCAGATTCAAGGGTTTGAAGTTCACTTCACATATTTGATTGAGAGCTCGGTAGAAGGCGGAATTTGGAGAGATTTTTGGAGGAAGTTTTTGGGTAATGATTCTTAAGTTTCTGTGCTTGAATTCATCGTTTAAATTCGGATTTGGGGTGAATATTTGAGAAAAGTTCTTAGGCCGAATTTTGGGGTTTTGATGGAGATTTTGGTTTCGGATTTTAGTAAATTTTGTATGGTTAGACTCGTGAGTGAATGATCTTTCGTATTTTATGACTTTTACCCGATTCCGAGAAGTGGGCCCCACGGGCAGCTTTCAGTTAAATTTCGGAATTTTCATTAAATGTTGATTTCGTTAATTAGATGAGTCTATTATTGTTGTATTTATGATACATAATTTTTTTTTGGCTAGATTTGGGCCATTCAGAGCCGGATATTCGTGGGAAAGGCATTGTGACCGATTAATTTAGCTTGACTCGAGGTAAGTGGCTTGCCTAACTTTGTGTGGGGAAAATTCTCTTAAGATTTGGAACTATTGCGATATGTGAGCGCCGTGTACGTGAGGTGACGAGTACGTACACGGGCTAGTTGTTGAAAATCCGATTTTCTTACTGAGCAGCAACATGTTTTTCCTGTTATTTTGAGTTATACCATTTTAATGAGTACTAATCTATTTTCATTCTTAATTGAGTTTTTCAAATATGCGTAGCTATCATGTTTGGTCTAATACAACATGTCTACGTATCTTAATTGTTTATGTGAATTGTAAGAACTTTGTGATGTAGTTGTATTTCTATCATTCGCGCTGCATATTTACTTTGGGACTACGGAACGGTATTACGGGAGATCCCCCTATACTGCATATTTACTTTGGGACTACGGAACGGTATTCCGGGAGATCCCCTACACATTTACTTTGGGACTACGGAACGGTATTCCAGGAGATCCCCCTACATATTTACTTTGGGACTACGGAATGGTATTCCGGGAGATCCCCCTACACATTTACTTTGGGACTACGGAAAGGTATTCTTGGAGACCCCCCTGCACATTTACATTTGGGACTACGAGACGGTATCTCGGGAGATCCACTGTTGTGTTTCTGTGTACTAAACTGTTACCTTCTATGATTTCATTGTTGTTAAATTTCAGCCTTTATTTTATTGCGGTATTACACTCTATATTGCTTTATTATATATTTACTAGTAGGGCCTTGACTTGACTTCGTCACTACTTGACCGAGGTTAGACTTGGCACTTTCTGGGTACCGATTGTGGTGTACTCGGGCTACTCTCTGCACATGTTTTGCGTGTGCAGATCCAGGTGTACCTTATCAGCCGCACTGTCAGTGAGCCGGGACAGATTTGGAGACTTCAAGGTATATTTGCCGTGTCCGCAGACCTCGGAGTCCCCTTCTACTCTTTCTCATGCCCATTTTCTTCTGTATTTTTCCTTGTTAAACTTTGATATATAGAGACACTAGATTTTCCTTCTGTAGTTTTTGATTCACGATGTTTTGGGTTTTGGGATTTGTTGTGTATTTTTGAATAACTGGTTAAATTTATATTTTTATTTTATTATTTTGCAAAATGTTAGGCTTTCCTAGTTGTAGAGACTAGGTGCCGTCACGAAGGTCACCAAGGGGGTAGCCTACGCGAACAAGAAGTCTTGGCAGCCTATACTCTTCGCGAACGCAACAGTACTCTTGCGAACACGATGAACAGTATCACCCAGCACTTAACAGAATCCAAACACGGGATTTAGCCAAAAATTCATTTTTTTCAAAAACCAAACTGTGAGAGGCGATTTTTCAAGAGCCATTTCTTCCCCAAAGTGTTGGTAAGTGATTCTAAACAACTTTCTTTCAATTACCCATTACATTTTATGAATTATCAACCAAATATTTAGAGTTTTTATGGTAGAATTAGGGGTTAGGGTAGAAATTAGGGATTTCATAAATTTGAGGATTTAGACCCCAATTTGAGGTCGTATTCCAAAAGTAATTATGTATTCGGGCTCAGGGGTGAATGAGTAATAGGATTTTTGTCCGAACCTCGGGTTTTGACCAAGTGGGCCCGGGGTCGATTTTTTGACTTTTTGGAGGAAAATTTTGGAAATTTAATTTATGAAATATAATTGATTCCTTTGGCAATATTTGATGTTATTGAGTCATTTTTTAATAGATACGAGTGGTTTGGAGGTGAATTCCAAAGGAAAAGTTGTGATTGAGAATTAAGTGGTCTTCGGAGCAAGGTAAGTATCGTGTCTAACTTTGGCTTGAGGGAATAGGTATTATGTGTTTATTTGCTTCGTGTTTGGTTGTTAAATACGATGTATAGGTGAGGTGACGAGCATCTATGCGTCATTGTCGAGTCATAGCATGCAAGTGAAATTCTATTCTTTTCTATTTGGCAGCCTTAAATTCTACTATCCATGCTTAGCGGGTTATTTGAAATGTTGGGTGACTTATATCTGGTTTCACTGAGATTTGGTAACTTTCGAATATTGATTCAAGGTTGAGGTTGCATTGTGCTATTGATTATGGGTAAAATACTGGTTTCTTTGTGATACTCCTGTCTATCCGTTGTTATTGATTCTGTGATTTGAGAGGAGGAGTGTAAAGCACGAAGGGTGATGTCATGCATGCATTATTTATATTATTTATATTAAGGGTGATGCCGTGCAGTTTTCCTTTGCTATTTTATTTGCTCAATTTGTTTAGGGATTTTCGGTTTAAATCTGTTTTCATTATTCTCACTCTTTATATTGTATTCCCCCCATTGTATGTCCCCTTGCCATTTTTTCTGCGTTATTTCTTTATTTACTGTTGTTGCCACTAGCATGATTATATTGTTCAGGTTATATGTGGGTGTCTTGTCCAAGCCTCGTCATTACTTCGCCGAGGTTAGGCTCGACACTTACCAGTACATGGGGTCGGTTGTACTGATGCTGCACTCTTCACTTTCTATGCAGATTTTGGTACCGACTCAGGTTGATCGAGATTTTTCTATTGGTCCGCTGTCCGGAGACTCAAGGTAGATCTGTCAGCGTTCACAGACCCTGAAGTCCCCGTCTATCTTTTATGTCCTACTATTTTTTTCATTCAAACAGTTGTATTTCTTTCAGACTATTACTTGTAGTAAATTCTAGAATGCTCGTGAATTGTGACTCTAGATCCGGGTAGTAGTAATTAATACGGTTTTATGATATTCCGTACTTATTGTATTTCATCTTAGTTAATTATTGTTAATTACTAAATGAGAATAAGGAATTGGCTTAATGATTCTCTAACGTTGGCGTGCCTAGCAAGTGAAATGTTAGGCGCCATCACGGTCCCGACGGTGGGAAATTTTGGGTCGTGACAGTTTGTATCAGAGCCCTAGGTTGCCTAGGTCTCACGATTCACGAGCAAGCTTAGTAGAGTCTGTAGGATCGGTACAGAGACGTTTGTGCTTATCTTCCAGATGCTATGAAGTTTAGGAACAATTTTCACTTCTATTCCTCTATGTCGTGCGATTTTGCGTTCTCAATACTGATTGAACTTTTCTACTCTTATTCTCTCGCGGATGGCGAGAACACGTACCGCTTCCTCAGTTGAGCAGCAACCAGAGCCTCCAGTGGCAGCTCCTACACGGGGCACAAGTCGAGATCGCGGCCGTGCCAGAGGATGAGGTAGGGGCAGGGCTCAGCCTAGAGCCCGAGCAGCAGCCTCAGCAGTGGAGCCTCAGATAGAGCTTGACGAGGAGGTTCCACCCCAGACTATTCCTACCGGACCAGCTCAAGTTCTGGAGGGGTTCATTGCCACCCAGTACTTCAGGACGCTTTGGTCCGTTTGGTGAGCCTTATAAAGAGTGTGGCCCAGACTGGCATATTTCACATGGCACCAACAGTCTCTCAGGCTGGAGGAGGCGCCCAGACTACCACCACTCCCGCTCCAGAGCAGATAGCTCCCCAGTATCAGTCTCCCGCAGCTCAGCTAGTTGGATTAGTTCAGCCGGTTATTGCGGCACAGGTCGGAGATGGGCAAACTATGTCTTTTGAGGATTTATGGAGATTGGACAGGTATATCAAGATCTTTCTTGTTCACTTCAGTGTTGCTCCTTCAAAGGATCCCAAGGAGTATCTTGACAACTGTCACGAGGTTTTACGGAACATGGGTATAGTGGAGACTAATGGGGTCAATTTTGTTGCATTTCAGATGGCTGGTTCAGCCAAGAAATGGTGGAGAGATTACTTGTTAACTAGACCAGCCGGGTCGCTTGCTCTTACTTGGGACCATTTCTATCAGATCTTCATAGAGAAGTTTCTGCCTATCACATTGAGAGAGGAGCGTCACCATCAGTTTGAGCATCTCTAGTAGGGCAATATAACTGTTACTCAGTATGAGACCCGTTTTGTAGATTTGGCCCGTCATGCTATTCTTCTGCTTCCTACCGAGAGAGAGAGGGTGAGGAGGTTTATTGATGGACTTGCTCAGCCTATCAGATTGCAGATGGCTAAGGAGACTGGGAGTGAAATTTCTTTTCAGGCGGCTGCTAATGTCGCCAGACGGGTCGAAATGGTTCTTACTCGGGGAGGTCAGGGGTCTGACAAGAGACCTCGTCATTCCGGTGAATTCAGCGGTGCCTCATCTAAAGGCAGGAGTACTTTTGGTAGAGGCCATTCTTCTAGGCCGTTTCATTCAATGCTTTAGGCATCCCACGGTGCCTTAGGTGGTCGTGGCCCTCAGATGCATTATTCTGACCAGCTAGCCTACAGTGCACCACCGGCTCCTATTAGTGCACCTCCACTCTAGAGTTATCAGCGTGGTTATTCAGGTCGACAAGGTAAATTTCAGGTTGAGCAATCACAACAACCGAGGTTATTCTATACTTGTGGTTATCCGAGGCACATTGCTAGATTTTGCCCTCGGGCAACAGGCAGCTCACAGCATCAGAGTTCTTGTGCCATGGTTTTGGCACCAGTTGCTGCACCACCTGCTCAGCTAGCCAGAGGCAGGGGTCAGGGAGCCAGAGGTAGAGGCCAGACTGTTAAAGGTGGAGGTCAGGCCGTTAGAGGTGGAGACCAGCCAGTAAGATGTCATCCCAGGGATGTAGTTCAGGGTGGTGGGGCCCAGCCCCGGTGTTATGCTTTCCCAGCCAGGCCTGAGGATGAGTCATCTAATGCTGTTATCATAGGTACTGTTTCATTTTGCAGTAGAGATGCTTCAGTTCTATTTGATCTGGGATCTACTTACTCCTATGTGTCATCCTATTTTGCTTCCTATTTGGTTGTGCCCCGTGATTCTTTGAGTGCTCTTGTGTATGTGTCCACACCAGTGGGACATGTTATTGTTGTAGATCGTGGTTATCGTTCGTGTGTGGTCACTATTGGGAGTCTTGAGACTCGTGTAGATCTTCTACTTCTCGACATGGTTGATTTTGATGTCATACTGGGTATAGATTGGTTGTCACCTTATCATGCTATATTAGATTGTCACACCAAGACGGTGACCTTAGCCTTGCAGGGGTTGCCTCGATTAGAGTGGAGAAGGAATCTTGGCCATTCTGCCAGCAGGGTTATCTCTTATGTGAAGGCTCGACATATGGTCGAGAAGGGGTGTCTAGCTTATTTGGCTTATGTCCCTGTTTCTAGTGCGGAGGTTCCTTCCATGGATTCAGTGCTGGTTGTTCGTGAGTTTCCATAGGTATTTCCTGCAGACCTGCCGGGGATGCCACCCGACAGGGATATTGATTTCTGCATTGATTTGGCTCCAGGCACTCAGCCTATTTCCATTCCGCCATACCGCATGACCTCGTCCAGCACTTACCAGAATCCAAACGCGGGATTTAGCCAAAAATTCATTTTTCTCAAAACCCAAACGGTGAGAGGCGATTTCTCAAGAGCCATTTCTTCCCCAAAGTGTTGGTAAGTGATTCTAAACCACTTTCTTTCAATTACCCATTACATTTTATGAATTATCAACTAAACATTTAGAGTTTTCATGGTAGAATTAGGGGTTAGGGTAGAAACTAGGGATTTTGAAAATTTGAGGATTTAGACCCCAATTTGAGGTCGGATTCCAAAACTAATTACGTATTCGGGCTCAGAGGTGAATGAGTAAAAGGATTTTGGTCCAAACCTCGAATTTTGACCAAGCGGGCCCGGGGTCGACTTTTTGGAGGAAAATTTGGGAAATTTAATTTATGAAATATAATAGATTCCTTTAGCAATATTTGATGTTATTGAGTCATTTATGAATAGATATGAGTGGTTTGGAGGTGAATTCCAAAGGAAAAGTTGTGATTGAGATTTAAGTGGTCTTCGTAGCAAGGTAAGTGTCGTATCTAACTTTAGTTTGAGGGAATAGGTATTATGTGTTTATTTGCTTAATGTTTGTTTGTTAAATACGATGTATAGGTGAGGTGACGTGCATCTATGCGTCATTGTCGAGTCATTGCATGCGAGTAAAATTCTATTCTTGTCTATTTGGTAGCCTTAAATTCTACTATCCATGCTTAGCAGGTTATTTGAAATGTTGGGTGACTTATATCTGGTTTCACTAAGATTTGGTAACTTTCGAATATTGATTCAAGGTTGAGGTTACATTGTGCTATTGATTATGGGTAAAATATTGGTTTCTTTGTGATACTCCTATCTATCCGTTGTTATTGATTGTGTGATTTGAGAGGAGGAGTGTAAAGCACAAAGGGTAATACCGTGCATGCATTATTTATATTGTGAGGAAGAGTGTAAAGCACGAAGGGTGATGCCGTGTATGCATTATTTATATTGTGAGGAAGAGTGTAAAGCACGAAGGGTGATGCTGTGTATATTATGAGATGTTTAATGCACGAAGGGTGATGTCGTGTCGTTCTATTTATTTATTTGGTGAGGTTGAGAGTAAAAGCAAGAAGGGTGATAGCGTGTTATTCTATTTATTTATTTGGTGAGGTTGAGAGTAAAAGCACGAAGGGTGATGTCGTGCCGCTCTATTTATTTATTTGGTGAGGTTGAGAGTAAAAGCACGAAGGGTGATGCCGTGCAGTTTTTCTTTGCTATTTTATTTGCTCTATTTGTTTAAGGATTTTCGGTTTAATTCTGTTTTTATTATTCTCACTCTATATATTGTATTCCCCCCACTATATGTCCCATTCCCATTATTTATGCGTTATTTCTTTATTTACTGTTGTTACCACTAGCATGATTATACTGTTCAGGTTATATGTGGGTGTCTTGTCCTAGCCTTGTCACTACTTCGCCGAGGTTAGACTCGACACTTACCAATACATGGGGTCGGTTGTACTGATGCTGCACTCTTCACTTTCTATGCAGATTTTGGTACCGGCTCAGGTTGATCGAGATTTTGCTATTGGTCCGCTGTCCGGAGACTCAAGGTAGATCTGTCGGCGTTCACAAACCTTGAAGTCCCCGTCTATCTTTTATGTCCTACTATTTTCTTTCATTCAAATAGTTGTATTTCTTTCAGACTATTACTTGTAGTAAATTCTAGAATGTTCGTGAATTATAACTCCAGATCCGGGTGGTAGTAACTAATACGGTTTTATGATATTCCACACTTATTATATTTTAGCTTAATTAATTATTATTAATTACTGAATGAGAATAAGGAATTGGTTTAAAGATTCTCTAACATTGGCTTGCCTAGCAAGTAAAATGTTAGGCGCCATCACGGTTCCGACAGTAGAAAATTTCGAGTCGTGACAAAAACGTACCTCCTCGGTTGGGACTCGGGAGAAGACTTTAAAAGAAACACCAGTCGGACCAGCCACAATAGTCCTTGTTGATGAAGGAACCGATGATGAATCGGTTCCTCTTCAAAGAATCATCAGCTCAGCCGGATGCTCAGCCGGGTGAACTTCAAACTCCACCACTGGAAGAATTCAAGGAATCTTCACGGAAAAGGGATTGGCAAAAAATTCTACATCTCATTTTAGACTCCCTATTGTTGCTTCTAGTCTGAAAAGCCCTACCCCTGACATTCCTCCGCTATCAAATTCTGAGCCAACTGCATCCACATCTCCTTCAACATCAGCTATTGTTTCTCCACCGACTCTAACCAATCAGAGAGAATATATTCCCTCCCCATGGTCATCCGACCATGGAAATTTGGGGAATACTTATCCGACACCCACTCAAAATTCCAGTGGAAAACGAAGCATCATTCTAATTGTTTCTAATGAGTGCCACCTACTCTCCAAGTCGGTTAAAGTTGTCAATTACCTTAAGTTGTTGGTCACAGAAAAAGATTGGAGAAAAATCGACACTCTTTGTACTGAGTGTGTGATAAACAACAGCATGCACTGTTCGCCTCAGGTATTCTTCTAACCTTCTTTTCTTACCTTTTTATTTGTTAGATTTTTCCATCATAACCTTAGCCTTAACCTTTTTAGGCTAACCTCCTTGCTTCTGAGGGCCTGCAAAAGTTGATTTTTGATAAAGAGGAACTTACTACGGAACGAAATCAACTTTTGAGCAAACAAAACTAGCTTGCCGAGAGCCTCCCAATGCTGGAAGAAAAAGTTTCTCAAATGGGTGAGCTCGAAGCTGGATTATAGCAATCCGAGCAAGACATAATGGCCTTAAGCTAAGAAGCCTCTCAATTACATGAATATCTCAAGGAGACGAAGGCCAAACGGGTTGAACTACATGATACCGTTACTGCTGCAGTCGAGCATGAGTGTGTTTTTATGGAGAGAATCAACAACTTGGAGGCTAGCTTACGCTCAAAAACCGAAGAGGCTACTGCTTTCGATGAGAAGTGATGAATATAAAATATTCATATATTATATACTTAAAAATATACTATTTTAAAAAAGTATTTACATAATATTTAGATTCTCTGTATTTTCTAATAATGTTTTGCAGGAGATAAGATTACTATTAATAAAGCAAGAAAATGAAAGAAACGAAAAGGTTGTAACAGATTCAATTCATAACGCAAGAAGGTTATGACGCATCTTCTTCAAGATGCATCTTCTTCAAGACACATATTCTTCAAGATGCATCTCCCACAAGATGCATCTTCCTCGAGACACATTCTCCTTACTATGTATCTCCTTCAGTTAAGATCACAACATTTCAAGAAGAAATTCACTTCTATAAATAGAAGGCAACTCTCTGTGTAGTAGGTATCGAGGAAAAAAGTAACAAAAGAGCCACTTTATTTTCTAAAGCTTTGGTCTCTTAATATTTCTTGTTCTTCTTTCTTTACTTCTTGTAATTTTCAAATTTCTTGGTAGTGTTGGCAATATAGGCCATATTATAAGAGTCCTTTCTTTTTCAAATACTCTACAATGGAGTAGTGTCTTTTTGTTGGGATAGTTAATGAAGCTTGATATATATTTATAATAGTTTTCTCAATCTTATAACATATTTGGCCTAAGATTCTCTAGCTCCACTTTTATATTGTGCTGGGATGTTAGATTTTAATTAGTCACATCTATCTATTTATTTCTAAATTTACTTGTATTGATTTTGTAATTCTCACAAAGCAAAATTGATACATATTGACCAGTGTGAATAAATAGATAGAGGGTAATTTTCAGCAATCTAGCATTCCAAATCTTGATTTTAGCTTATTTCAATTCTAATTCTCACAAAGGAATTGTTATAAGAAATATCATTGATATTTTCGTAAAGATAATCTCAAGAGGTCTTTATTACTTCTTGGCACAATTCAGGCAAGATATATATTTCGGTCTTATCGTCGCTAGTCGTAAGTCAATTAATAATATAATCTCAAGGAGTATTATTAATTGTTTACTTTCTAGTGAGCAAAGTATAATTGTATTAGCAATAAATAATTATCCATTAGTGAAATATATGTAGAATTTGAGATTTCATTATAAAAATATTGTCAAGTGAATTCAATAATTCCCAATACTTTTTAAATATAAATTTTTCAAAAGTTATTTTTGTTTAAGTAATTTACAAATTCAAAATCCTACTCTCTTTTCATCAATTTGGTTCTCTCAAATAGTAGCTAAAATATTATAAGTTTGTAGCATAGATTTTTCAATCTCTGTGGGACGATATCTTAAACTATACTAGAATTTGACAAAGCACGAGCAGAAATATCCTATACACATTGGCCTCGTCAAAATTTTGGCGTCGTTGCCGGGGATTGGCATACATCTACTTCAGATTTAATATTTTTTTACTAATTTGAGATCTTATTATTGTTATTTTTCTGTTAATATTATCACTACATGTTAGTATTATCATTTTTGTTTTGTAACAACACTTTAAAATAACAAATATTTGTACCTCTTCCTATTATTGCTATCATTAGCTTTCCCTCATTTTATTTAGTTTAATTATTTCTAGTACTATCACCTGTTGTATCATTTTTTGTTTCTCATTGCCAGTACTTCGACGTACTTCTATTTCTATTTTCAATATAGTTTGTTGTTTACATATTATTATTATTATTATTATTATTATTATTATTATTATTATTATTATTATTATTTTGTAATATTATATTATTATTATTATCATTAGTACTTCTACAGTGTTATTCTCACTGATAACTATTATTATTCAGTAGTCCAACTTTTGTTTATACTTAATAATTCTCTATTATCTCAATTAGTTGTTAGTTTCAATGTTTTTATTTCTACAGTGTTATTCTCACTGATAACTATTACTACTAACGCTTACTTGTTAGTTTCATTGTTTTTATATTTTTTATATATATATTTTATTAGTAGCCTAATTACTAGTATTATTATCTACAATATTATGGTATTTGTTTTTCTTCACAAACTATCTATCTTTGAAATTTTCTTTCGTTTAGTTATCAATTACTAGCACTACATTAGGAATTAATGTAATTTTTTTTTTACTTTCAAAATTTTAAGTAGTTTATGACCCGCTCTTCTACAAAAGAGTTGGCTAATTACGATCCAGAAATTGAAAGATCTCTTCGATTGCGCAGGAAAGAACAAGCATTATTTTCTCAAAGCATAACTTGTGACAGAATTGAGCATCAATTAGAAGATGACAACAATCTACCCGAAGTACCACCAACGGTCCATTTAGAAGACCAGTTTGATGAAGTAGCGCCAAGACCAGTAAGCATAATCCTAAAGGATTATGCTAGACCTGACCGCTTCAACTGTGAATCTAGTGCCAGGAGGCTTCCAGTGGCAGCCAACAACTTTGAAATCAGGACCGGTCTGATTCAAACAATTCAACAATCTTGTATCTTCACTGGAGATTCAAGTTAAGATCCACACAGTCAATTAATTGATTTTCTGGAACTTGTTGAAAATGCTAAGTACAATGGAGTACCTCCTGAAGCTATCAAGTTAAGGCTATTTCCTTTTTCTTTAAAAGGAGATGCCAAAACATGGTTGCGAAGTTTACCTCAAGGGTCAATTACCACATGGCACCAGATGAGTCAGAAGTTTTTGAATAAATATATTTCTCCTGCTAAAATAATAAAGCTAAGGCAAGACATATCTAATTTCTTACAGACTGATACTGAGTCAGTTTATCAAGCTTAAGAAATATTAAAAGCAATGCTACGAAAATGCCCTCACCATGATATTCCTGAACACATGCAATTGTATATTTTTTATCACGGGTTAAAACCCTCTTCTAGAAATGTGATTGATGCAGCTGCATGAGGTTCTGTGATGGGAAAAACCATAGAAGAAGCATTGCAGTTATTGAATGGAATTTCTGAATATGCCATTCAATGTCGATCTTAGAGTGTAATCATCAAAAGGGCCGCTACGGTAAATCTAGTTGATGCTTCAAACACACTAACACAACAAATTATTACTTTGGCACAAAAAATTAAATATTTTTAGGTGAATACAAAACAACCAAGCCCGTCTGAGGCTTTTGATATATGTGGAGGAAACCATCTGAATCATGAATACCAAGCAATAAATAAAAATGACGAATAGGTCAATGCAATCGATTACAAGCAATAACCCTTTGGAAGTCCAATGGCACATAAACATCTAAGATTTCAATGGAGTAATCCAAATAGTGCTGAGAACTCTCAGAGCTTCCAAAAGCCACAAGTACAAGGTCCACCTGGTTAACAAAATCAAAACCATGGGCAACCAAATTTCAGACCTTATCAGCAAGCAGCTTCGTATCAGCAAAAGCCTCAGCAAGAACATCCAAGTCTTGATGACCTTTTGTATAAATACATTAAGGTCACTGATGAAAAAATAGAAAGCAAAATTCAGCCCTTAAAAATTTGGAAATCCAATTGACCCAATTGGCAATTCTTGTGTCAGAAACAATTCAAGGCCCCTTATCGAGCAATACGGAGAGAAACCCAAAGGAACACCTTAAGGTCATCACCTTACGATCAGGTAAGGAGCTTGATGAACCCAATTCTATCAAACAAGAAAAAAACCAGTCATAACAATAGGTAAACAAGGGTAAGAATTTTGAAACACCCTCTGAACAATTAGAAGATAAAGAAGTCAAGAAAAATGATGAGAAGAATATTGAAAAATGACACCTCTCCATGTGGCAATTCCTTTTCCACAAAAAATGAAAAGAGAAAAGATTGATAGTCAATTTGCAAAATTTTTAGAGATTTTAAAACACTTTCACATTAATATTCCTTTTACTGATGCTTTGTTGCAAATGCCATCTTATGCCAAATTCCTGAAAGAAATTTTTTCAAGCAAAAGGAAATTAGAAGAAGTTTTTGTGGTAATACTAACGGAAAAATATAGTGCTATACTTCAAAATAAGCTACCGCAAAAACTGGGTGACCCAAGGAGTTTTATAATTCCATGCACTTTGGGAGGAATGTATTTTGAAAAAGCACTCTGCGATTCTGGAGCTTCAATAAACTTGATGCCATTTTCTATTTTTAGAAAATTAAATCTTGGTGAGTTGAAAGATCTTGGTGTCTCTCTTTAATTTTCAGATCAGAGTACTAAGAAACTTAAGGGAATAATTGAAAATATACTTCTGAGAGTAGATAAATTTGTTTTTCCTGTAGATTTCATAGTGCTTCAAATGAATGAGTGCCCTGATGAACCAATTATTTTGGGTAGACCATTGCTTTTTACAAGTAGAGCAATTATAGATTTTCATCAAGAACAACTAATTCTAAGAGTTGATGAAGAAATGGTCATTTTTGACATGCAAAAGATACTAAGATTTTTCAGAGATGAATAATCATCTTTATGCTTTTCAATTGATATGATTAGTTATCTTACAGATGAATTTATAGATGATCAATTAACTCCAGACTCGATGAAACAATGCTTGGCCAAATCAGGCACCATACAAGATGATGATCCCACCATCAGAAGAGAAGCTGAAATATTGGTAAAGGATTCTGAGGATCAAGAGATGCAACCAGAAGAAGTTCAACCAAATATCGATCTTAAAATTCTCCCATATCATTTAAAATATGCTTATCTTGATAAAGAACAATGTCCAATGATTATTTCATCTTCTTTGACTGGAGAACAAGAAAAAAAATTAATTGAAGTCTTGAAAACACACAAAGGAGCCTTTGGTGGAAAATAGCAGATATCAAAGGAATTAATCCAGCTATTTGTACTCACAGAATCCTCATGGAGGATAGCTACAAACCAATAGTCCAACCCCAAAGTAGATTGAATCCAACAATGCAGGAAGTGGTAAAAAAGGAGATTGTAAAACTTTTGGCGGCATGTATCATTTATCCTATTTCAGACGGTCCTTGGGTAAGTCCTGTTCAGGTAGTGCCAAAGAAAGGAGGTATGACAGTTATTAAAAATAAAAATAATGAACTCATACCTACCAGGACTGTCACAGGATGGAGAGTCTGTATTGATTACAGATGTCTCAATGATGCTACAAGAAAAGATCATTTTCCTTTGTCATTTATTGATCAAATGTTGAAAAGAATTGCAGGATATGTGTTTAATTGTTTTTTGATGGCTATTCAGGGTATAACCAGATACCAATTGCACCAGAATATCAAGATAAGACAACCTTCACATGTCCACATGGAACATATGCTTATAAGAGAATGCCATTTGGTTTATGCAACACCCTTGCTACATTTCAGCGTTGCATATCAGCAATTTTCTCTGACATGACCGAGAAATTTCTCGAGATTTTTATGGATGATTTTACACTCTTTGGAAAAACATTTGAGGATTGTCTTTATCACTTGACGTTAGTTCTTAAGAGATATGAAGAGACAAACATGATTTTTAATTGAAAAAAATATCATTTTATGGTTGCTGAGGGAATTGTTTTAGGACATAAAATCACTACTAAAGGGATAGAAGTTGATAAGGCTAAAATTGATCTTATAGAAGGATTATCCCCTCTCACAACTGTTAAAGGCATTAGAAGTTTTCTAGGTCATGCAGGTTTATATAGACGGTTCGTAAAAGACTTTTCAAAGATTTCAAAATTGCTGACTAACCTCTTGATGAAAGATACTAAGTTTAATTTTTAAGGTGATTGCCTAGATGCATTTGAGACCCTTAAGAAAAAGTTATCAAATGCCCCTGTAGTCGTGTCTCCAGATTGGAATCAACCTTTTAAGGTTATGTGTGATGCTAGTGATATAGCAGTAGGAGTTGTTTTAGGCTAGAGAAAAGATAAGATTTTTCGTTCCATTTACTATGCCAGTATAACAATGAATGAGGCTCAACTTAATTATGCCACAACAGAGAAAGAGTTACTAGCAGTAGTATTTGCATTTGATAAATTTCGTCCATATTTGATAGGAACTAAGGTCATAGTTTTCACTGATCATGCAGCTTTGAAATACCTCTGAGCAAAGAAGGATGTTAGACCTAGGTCATTAAGATGGATTTTACTTCTGCAAGAATTTGATCTTAAGATAAAAGATAAAAAAGGGACGGAGAATTAGGTAGCTGACCATTTGTCTAGACTAGAAAATCCTCCCCTTGAGTTTAGTGAGATAAAGGAAGAATTTCCTGATGAACATATTTTTTCTATCAACTCAGTGGTGACTCAACCACCCTGGTTTGCAGATATTGCAAACTACTTGGTTATAAATTCCCGATATGGGAGAATACTGTAACTTATGAGACTAGGATAATGTAAATAAGTTCAGGGATACGAACTTCTCTTTATGCCTCGTTATCGAACTTATGTAGTTACGGGATCATGCCAAAATGAAGAAAGGTTTAGCCTTAACATACCTTATCACACTATTTCCAATCGCCATATTGAACTCGACACTTTTAACCTTAATCTAGAATAAAGATAATAATACTATCATTAAGTTACGAAAGGTACAACTATCGCACAACGAACGACAAGCTTATTTTGTATTAAAACGGGTAACATTTCCCCTATAATCCTTACTCCCTAAAAACTCAAGATAACACCAACACCACAAGAACACAACAATGTCAACATATATATATTATTTTCCAACCTTATATACACCACAAAATACTACAAAATAGCCAAACACACCCCAATATCTTCATACACAAAAGGATCACCATAGTAGTGTCAAACAGACCGAAATGTTAAGATGAACGACCAGACCACCAACCTGCATTTATGTGGTGTTTCTCCACACCTTTCCTCCTCCAAAAATCCATAAAAAAGTAGTAAAACACGCAATCCAACAGCAACACAAAACAGTCCACAAAACAGTGCGCTACAAGTGAATAACTCGAACTCACGGCTTCCGATCACTGTCTCGTGGGTTCTTACAATTATAGAATAGCTTTTCATACATATCCAGAAGAAAAAATGTATGAAAGATAGTAGTAAACCTACCTTATTTGTTGAATAACTCATCTCCTATTTTGGTTCTTCAAAGTCTAGGTTTTACCTCCAACTAGAACTTGAAAAGGAGAGAAAATCAATTAGGGTTTGTGGAAAATTTTTGGGAGGATGTTTGCAGGGGTTTACGTCTGGTTATTGTGTTCTATAATGAATGTTATATTTCAGTAGATAATCCCTTAAATGTTCTCTTTGGACGACCCAACTACTCTTATTTAAGCAAGTAGGTGACACACCTACTTGTCACCTAGCGTAGTATCACAAAAACGCATATATCTCTCTACTGGAAAACGGTTTAATGCTTTAGAAAATAGACTCATAGATATTCAACATGATGGGTGGAACACCCCGTAACTCTAAGTATATTGGGAGAAAATCGCAGTTACATTTGACCCAAATTTTTGTAAAACTTATGAACGTAACTTGTGATAACTTTCATCGACTTTTGTTCCACAACTCGCTTGACATCAAAACATAACACACGACTATCATACGACTAACATAACTCATAAAATAACCTTCTTATCATGTTAAGCACCCTAGTCTCACCTCAATAGTACATGTTACAACATTCCTAACTTGTCGACTTTCGACGAAACATTATTTTCTTCAATTCCTTTAGCTTCTGAACCTGCCAACCCTATTTGTACTTGTTGTACATGATCTTCAACATTTGTAACCTCCGAGGTAACATGATTAACTTACTTTAAATACTTTCAAAGATGATCTCATTTTCTTTCCTACATTAGTTTGCTTACGACGCACTTTTACGTACGAAAATATAGGGTGTAACATCATTCCCCCCTTGGGAACATTCGTCCTTGAATGTTTACTCTTAGAGACTTTGGAAAATTTTGCCAAAGTATCCTTCGTACACTAGATGAAAACCAACCTGCACAGCCAGAAAACATACTATACATGCCACACATGGTCAATTTCTATAAATAGCAACACTTGGCCTCACATGTTCGTCAATCATAAATACTAAAAGTCAAAAATAAGAGCTTACCTGGTGACCTGCTGGCCTGAATAGAGTTGTGCTGAAGTATCCCATCTCGAACCATATCTTCAGTTTAAAATAGGTGGGGATATTTAGACTTTGTTTCTTCCTCTTCTTCCCATGTCATCTCTTCTACGTTCTTGCTTCTCCATAAAACTTTCACAGAGGCAACCTACCTATTGCGTAGCTTGTAGATTTGTCGGTTTAGGATGGCAACTGGAAATTCCTAGTACGATAAGTCCTCTGTAATATGTACATCATCAGTCTGTGGATGAAAAGATGTGCTAAGATTCACCTGAGTCCCTAGACCTTTCTGAAATGACCTCTAGAAATGTGTTGTATACTGGGCCCCACGGTCATATATAATAGATACTGGTACTCCGTGTAGCCGCACTATCTCCTTAAGATATAAACTCACATAATCTTTAGTTGTATATGTAGATCTGACCTGTAGGAAATGCGCTCATTTCGTGAGCCTATTGACTATCACCCATATAAAATCAAATTTATAATGAGAATGAGGCAAACCTGTGATGAAGTCTATGTTTATCGCCTCCCATTTCCACGTTGGGATCTCTATAGTCTGCATTAGCCCTCTGGGATTCTGGTGCTATACCTTCACATGCTGACAACTAGGACACTGGGTGACAGACTCAGCAATATTCTTCTTCATATCATTCCACCAGTACACATCCTTAATGTCATGATACATCTTCGTCGACCCAGGATAAATGGAGTACCACGAATAATGTGCCTCTAACATAATCATGTCTCGTAGACCTGCTACATCTGGAACACACAGACGACCCTTATATCTAGGAACCCCATCACCATAGAGCTCTAACGGCTTCTTCTGCTGCGAAAATCACTCTCTCAACTCGACCAACTCTGATTCCTCGTACTGCATTTCCTTAACTTTAGCTATGAGATATGATTTTGCAGTGTTTTGGAGTACAACTCCACCATCGTCAGAATCTGCTAACTAAACCCCCAAATAAGCCAATTGATGAATCTCTCTAGCTAATTTTCATTTCTCGACCTCTACATGTGCTAAGCTACCGATTGATCGGCGACTCAAGGCATCTGCTACAACATTAGCTTTCCTTGGATGGTAGAGAATATTAACATCTTAATATTTCAATAAATCTATCCATTGCCTCTGTTGCAAATTCAACTCTTTTTGCTTGAATATATATTGCAGACTTTTATGTTCTGTAAATAAAGTAACATGACACCATATAAATAATGCCGCCATATCTTAACTGTATGGACATCCGCAACTAACTCGAGGTGGTGGGTCGGATAATTCCTCTCATGCTTCCTCAACTACCTTGAAGCATACGTAATTACCTTCCCATGTTGCATCAGGACACATCCTAACCCGACACTTGAGGCATCACAATACACGGTATAACCCTCTGGACCTTCTAGAAGTGTTAGAACTGGCGCTGAGGTCAACATGTTCTTAAGCTCTTGGAAACTCCACTCGCAAGCCTCTGTCCACTGAAACATAGCTGCTTTCTGAGTCAGCTTCGTCAATGGTGCCGAAAGGGAAGAAAAGCCCTTTACGAACCTCCGATAGTAGCCTGCTAAGCCTAGAAAACTCGAACATCTATCGGAGTGGTAGGTCTAGGGCATGATTTCACGGCCTCAATCTTCTGGGTGTCTACCTTTATACCTTCATCGGATACAATATGCCCCAAGAATGCTACAAACTTTAACCAGAACTTACATTTAGAAAATCGGGCATACAACTTACGATCACAGGGGGTTTGGAGTACCGCTCCTAGGTGGTCCGCATGATACTCCTCTGAACGTGAATAAACCAGAATATCATCAATAAATACTATCAAGAACAGATCTAAAAATGGACGGAATAGGCTATTCATCAAGTCCATAAATACGGCGGATGCATTCGTCAACCCGAAGGACATGACAAGGAATTCGAAGTGGCCATATCGTGTCCTGACGGCTGTCTTCAGAATATCTTTCTCCTGAGCTCTGACCTGGTGGTACCCCGATGTCAAATCTATCTTTGAAAAGCATCTAGCCCTCTACAACTTATCAAACAAGTCATCGATCCTTGGGAGTGGATACTTATTCTTAATAGTTACCTTGTTCAGCTGCCTATAATCGATACACATCCTCAGCGAGCCATCTTTCTTCAGCAAAAGCAGTACTGGTGCACCCCAAGGTGAGGTACTAAGTCTGATGAAATCTTTCTCTAGCAAATCTTCTAACTGCTCCTTGAACTCCTTCAATTCGGTAGGTGCCGTTCTATATGGAGGGATGGATATTGGTTGAGTTCCCGGAAGCAAATCGATGCTAAAATCAATCTCTCACTCTGGAGGAATACCAGGAAGCACATCAGGAAACACATCTGCATACTCTTTGACTAGTGGAATAGACTGAAGTGTAGGTATCTTAACATCTACATCTCTAATTCACACAATATGATAAATGCACCATTTTACGATCATTTCCCATGCCTTCAGATAGGACAAACCTACCTCTGGGTGTCGATGTATTACCTACCCATTCAAGGACTGGCTCACCGGGATAATGAAATCTGGCTGCCTTTGCTCGACAATCAACTGTGGCATAGCAAGATGCCAACCAGTCCATGCCTATGATAGCATCAAAATCCCTCATATTTTGCTCAACTAGGTCGGTTGAGGTCTGCCGACTACAAACTATCACCGTACAACCTTGGTAAACCCTTCTAGTAATAATCAGTTATCCGACCGGTATAGATACGGCAAAAGGAACACTTAGTATTTCAGGCACTATACCAAACTTCCCCGCGACAAATGGGGTTATATACGATAATGTAGATCCTGTATCTATCAAGGCATAAGTATCATGAGAGAAAATGGTCAATATACATGTCACAATGTCTGGTGAAGATTCCTGGTCCTGTTGACCCGCTAAAGCATAGATACGGTTCTGGTTACCAGCTGAACTAGAACCTCTACCTCTGCCTTGACCTCTACCAGTCGAAGACTAAGACTTGTGCCTTAAAGGATGCACGGACATAGATGATCCTGTTGATGAACTCATTGGTTGTGCCATACCCCCAGAATCTCTATTTGGGCAATCTCGCATCATATGCCCCTGACGCCCACATGTATAACAAGCATCGGAATCTGCTCGACATTGGCCCAAGTGTCCTCTAACACAGATGTCACATTATGGTGAAAATGACCATGTTTGCCCTGAACCTTGTTGCTGCAAACCTGACACCCGTGAGCTATTTCTTGGTCCTGACTAAGTATAGTGGTCATACATGTAACCCTGTAGCTACGGTGGTGGAGGCCTAGGTGGCCGACCGAAGTACTGGGTCCTATAACTACCCTAAGACTGCTGCTGAGACCTTGAAAATCTTATCCTCTTATGATGCCCTTGCTCATTACTGTCTACCCTGTTCCTGATGCCTGCCCCTTTGTATATTCTGGGCGAATGCCAGAATCCCGGAGATATCCATACTATCCTGTAATGCAACGGTGGAACATGCCTCGGTCAACTCTGGAGCTAACCCTGCTATTAATCTGCGGATCCTGTCCCGCATAGTAGAAACAATGGATGGTGCATATTTAGACAATGAGTCAAAATGAAAACTATACTCTCGAACACTCATATTGCCATGCTTGAGGGCTAGAAACTGATCGAATCGACCATGTCGGATCTCCCGCGGTAAGTACTGGTCAAGGAAGACATTTAAAAAATTCTCCCAAATAGCTGGAGGTGCATCACGTCCCCTGGACCACTCCCATCCCTCGTACCAAAGGATGGCTATATCTCGGAGTCCAAAAGCTGCTAGCTCAACTGTTGCTTTCTTTGTGGCATGCATAACCCAAAAGTTTTGGGGGACATGATCTCGCCCAAATCACACCTCAAATTGGGGTTTTGAACCGGTCGATTGCAATAATAATTATTACCCAACTAGGAGTTGGGATCGAATCGACAGGGAGTGTTGATGGGATTAGTGGTATATATTTGGACTAAGCGCGTAAAGTGTCGAAGTTGCACTTCCACAAACTTTGTTATGATTCTACTTCTAAATTATGATACGTTTTGCAATTATAAAATATGAAACTTGAGATTGATATTTTTGTGGTTATTTTTCCAATATGTAAAAGGTCTAGGGCTGTGACTTTCACCTAGGTGTTTACCTAACGTGTTAAGGTCTTTAGAGTGAATGTCGTTGGTCGGGGTGTATTATATCAATCAACACATAATTACCACTCAATACCTCTCGGTAACAGAGTGATTTTGCCCAATTTGGCTTTCTCAAGCACAAATAGGTATTGTACAAAACAGTTGATTGATCAAGTCGGGTCTTACTATCTCTAGATTCAACCCTTTAATTGGGACTATCAATTTCTTGAGTTCATCCCAATTTCATGTTAGCCTAGTTTTCCTAGACTAAGTCTCTCTTTCTCAAGTACAGACTAAGTCCAATAGGCTTGAATCAATGTTTGCAACCATCAATTCTACAATTATAGCAAGAACTAGGCTAAATAGTACACACCTAACCATAAACAAGTCCTAAATCAAACTTGCCCTAAATTCGTCAAAAAAGACTATTTATACATAACTGGAAATTTCGGACAAAAATACCCTTACGGAGGTTCTGCGGTCGCACAATTCCATTTGCAGTCCACACTTCTTCTTCAGTCTTGACAAGAGCTTGGTCTGCGGCCGCATAATTCTGGCTTGTGGCCGCATGTTGCTTGTTCTGTGGTCTGCACAATAGTGAGTGCGACCGCACAGGCCCTTTATGCGGACCGCACAAATCTGAGTGTGGCTATATGGCTGACTTCTGTGGACGCACAATAATTGTGCGGTACGCATATATTTGAAGCTGGAATGGGAACTTCTCTGATCTTGAACTCTTTGGTGGCTTCTGCGGCCGGACAATAATTGTGCGGTCCGCACTTTATATTGGACCTCTGTTAGATTTCCTTTGTATTTTGCGGCCACATAAGGAATTCTGCGGTCCGCACATTTAGCCTTTTGACTGCTTTTTGTCCTTGAGTTTATTTTACTCCTTTTTTATTTGGATTTTATCCTTTTGGCTCATTTCCCATTGCTCCTGCATTTAAGCACAATTCATCAGTTTTCGTTAATACAATTAAGCACTTTTGGACTAAAACGAAAGTAAAAAGGTGCTAATAAGTAGTCAAAATCCCCACTTATCAACTCCCCAAAATTTAAGCTTTTGCTTGTCCTCAAGCAATTAAAGTAATTCCCACCTCCATAAACTAAGAGCTTTTACAACTATGCTAACGTGAATCAAACACATATCAATTGGGACTAAAAATTACCCACAACACTTATGAATTATCAACAAGGCAATGATTTGACTTTCTTAAGCATAATAGTTCTATTGTGACACTAGAGCATCAAGAGTTGACTTTATTTATCAAGGAAGCTCGCTCTTTCATGTAGGTCTTTGTGGATCCCAAAGTCAGCCTCCTCTACTCTATGTTAGCATATATCACTTAAGAATGTAGCACTCAATTTAAGGATTTGTGAAATGTTCGCTCATCTCTCTCAAAAATATGTCACAAGTACGGCTCTAAGTACCATATGCTTGCCCCTAATGTAAATCACCACTAATGCAAGTTCACTCGGCTTGAAATCATGTAGGTCTTTTTCGGAATATAATGAAGGCTTTTGGACTAAGGTAGGGAAGGATGGAAGAAAACGAGTTCGTCTTTCCTTAAGCACTCCATTTTTCTCTTTGTTGCTCATGTTTTGCCGACTCTTTGAGTCATTTTCTTTTTCCTTATGGGAACTAGAGAGACTTAACATCACTCTTTCTTCGTCATGATGTTAATTTTCTGCTTCTTTGTTTTCTCCATGCTTTGCATCATTGCTTTTCTTTGAATCCCTTCAACTCTTCATTTTATTCACTTTAGTTTTGCATTTTTATTTTATTCTTTCTTTCTTTTTCTTTGCCTTTCCTTTTCTTCATTTCTTCTCTTTTTGTACCTTGATACCACTTTCAAACTCTTTGTCTCTCCCCCCAAATTTATGTTTTGGCCAATCATTTCTTAAGAGTGTTAAGAAAAGCTCCTGTGCCAAGAGAGGGTCACAACAAAACGGATAAAGGCTTGTAATGTGGTTATCAAATGCGAAAGGTCTTAGGCTCAAAATGGGTTGACTAGGTATAGCAACATTGGTGGGACATAGAAAATTTTAAGCTGGCCAAGGAGAGCATACAATCACTTCTCAAGCTAAGCAAAACTTAGAATTTTTCCTAGAAACACATTCGGGGCAAGTTCTAGACCATTCGCACGGGTACTTGGACTTGCAACAAAAATCTCACTTCTCACGCAACTGGATTGTTAAAGAGAATAGAGTTGAGGTCCCACAACAACCATATTTAATATTGAAAATTGCTAATGGTTCAACTAAACCACTCGATGATTGCATAAGTCAACACAAGAGTCAAAAGGTCACTAACTAAAACTATTTCTTGCCAAGAACTTATTTTTAACCATAAGGCCGTAGTTAAATGTGTTGATACCAAGTGAAGCATGTTTGACCCTTTTATTCATTACTACCGTTTTTACCTAAACATCAAAAATGGACTCAATCCCTTAAGAAGGTTATCGCGCCATCCCTCGTTGGGAAGAGCCATCCGGTTCACACAAAAACCACCCTTGGAAAGAACCGTGGAATTAAGAAAACCAAAGGCTTGTTAATCACTTAAATATAAAAAGAAGCTATCAAGTCAAAAAGAAGCTAACAACGTAAATAAAAAACAATTAAGCTAAACATTGACTACTACGAAAACAAACTAAAGAAGCTATGAAATAAACTACTGAAAGCATAACTGAATATACAAAATAAGAAAGGGAAAGCGAATATATACATCAATAGAGAGAAAGAAGAATATGTACATAAATAAAAAGGAAAATAGAATGTTATCAAATTATTACAGGCCAACTGTCATCAAATAAAAATAAGCTCCACCCCCCTAAATAAAAATACATATTGTCCCCAATGCTTAACAAAATAAAATCAAGGAAGGGAAAGAGTAGAGAAAACTCCCTATGTAGGATCAGTGTCCATAGCATCATCACCACTCCCAGGCTCCTCCAACTGCATCTCATCGTCCTCTGCTCAGGGAGTAGCGGTGTTGGTGAACATCTGTAATACCGCCTCAGCAGTGTGGGCAGCGAGGTCTGGCTCTTCAGACTGGGCAACTGCTGCCTCTGGTACTGATGGTGTTGCTGGTGTTGTTGGTGCTGAATCCATTAGTAGATCAAGTGGAAGATCCCCAGCTGATGCTGTCTTGGCCCCCTCATTGGTCAACTTGTCAAGTTCTTACTTCGAGGCCTGTGATTTCCGCATCTTCTTCACCTGCTTTCCTAACTCCTCAATTACTCCCCCGTGTGCCACTAGAGTATCCATAATAGTTTGTTGGTTTTCTAGAATCTTCTTCAAGGACGGCTGCACGCCGCAGCATGTTGCATAGTTAAGGGATCGGGCTGCATGCTGCAACATGTTTGATATCGGTCGAGGGCCTGAGTGATTTATGCCATGATTTGGCTTGATATAGTGCTTGGGCTGAAGGAGCCCCTCCGAAGTCTGTACACACCCCCAGTGAGCGTAGTTACTTACTGAGTGCGAGTGCCGAGTGCTGAGTGATTGTGAGGTATGCCCGAGTGGCAAAAGGGATTGTGAGGTATGCCCGAGTAGCAAGAGTAATTGTGAGGTATGCCCGAGTGTCAAGAGTGATTGTGAGGTTTGCCCGAGGGGCTATATATGAGTGATGCTTTGCCCGAGGGGCTATTTATGATTTCATCATTTTTTCTCACCTTTGCATTATTCCTCTATTTGAAAGCTGTTGAAAAATATCCTTAAATGATTCTTATTGGAACTGGGTTTAAACGAGATATTTTTATTCAAATCCTGATTTTTAAAAGCATGAGGTATTTTAGTGAGATTTCATGATATGAACATTATATGCTTTATTGATCGTCACTACTGCTCAGTCTTTATTTATTATTGTTACTTACTGATTTGGCGTACTCACGTTACGCCCTGCACATTGTGTGCAGATCCAGGTGTAGCTGGACACGGTAGCGATTGTTGATTGTTCTGATTGAATATTTTCCCGGGGATAGCAAGGTAGCTGCCTGTCGATCGCAGCCCTTCTCTTCTCCCTCTTCTCTTCCTCTAGTTGTATTTAGCTATTTTCCAGGCTGAGTCAGCCTTGATATTGTTAGGCAGATTGCTGTAGATGCTCATGACTAGTTACACCCTGATGTCGGGCATTTCCTTTTGCACTTTTATTTTGATTGGAAATCCTTTACGAAGGTTTTTGTGTTAAATAACATTAAAATTATCTTTGAAATGAAAATATCGGTTTGTTTTGGAAATGAGTCGGCTTGCCTAATTCCACGATAGGCACCATCACAACAGGGGTTAGGTTGGGTCGTGACATTTCTGCAGGTGCGAAAAACCTGGCAGAAACCATAAATTGAACCCTTCGCGATTTGGTTCATTTCCACCTCCACTATGGGAGAAGTCTGGGGTGCTGGGGTGGAAGACTGTGTTGCAACAATACTGGATAAGTCAACCATCTTTGTAGTAGTTGTCTGCATCCAGTTGTTGATACTTGCTAGAGTCTAGGAGACTCTCAGTGCTGTGAATGGATAGGTAGAAGATGAAGGCACTGAAGATGAGGGTGGCCCTGTAGATGGTGGTAGAGGTATGGCAGCCGTGCTGCTAGAAGGCCCTGCTGAAATGGCAGGCATGTCAGCTGAAGGTATGGCTGTTGAAGCTGTAGCTACCACCGAAGGCTCTTCAGACTGGCCCTCGGTAGTAGTTGGCTTACCCTTGCTCTTGTTCTTTGGGCTCCTAGGGTCCTTGAGAGAGTACCATGAAAAAGGCTGCTTTGCCTGAACCTTTGTATCAAATGGCTTTGATTCCACTCCCACATCCGTACGGTATTCTGTGATGGTGTTTGGATATGGGTAGGAGCTATCACCCTGCTGGACAACAACTAACATGTTGGCCGACATGATGGCAGCCACATTGATTGGGTACCCAGCTATGATGGATGCCACTAAAACAACCCGAGGGATAGGAAGGATGTTCTCATTTCTACATGGGTCAATTCGGCTGCAGATAAATGTTTGCCAACCTTTGGATTCAAAGTTGAGGGTGTTCCGCTGAATGGGAACCCCTGCTATGATCCATGATGGTGGTGGGCCTGGAGCTGCTAGTATCTCAGCTAACAAAGGGCGAGCCGCATCACCCAATCGACATTTCTCTAGATATTGTATGGGCTTCATATCCTCGAGCCCCAAGTAATAGTTCAGGGATGTCTGATCAAATCTAACCTTCAAATTTCTCACCTTGGTCACTTTAGTCCCTTTCTTGAAGTACGCCACATTGGCGTATAATTCTCGCACTAAGTGCTCCTTGGCGTCCACCACAGCTTTGGTGAAGCATGCCGACCACCCTTTTTTTTTCGTAAACTGTTTTGCCATGTTCAAGTTGTATCTATCCAAATCCTTGAAATCAAATTTATGCTCAAGGGTGAGCGATCTTTGAGTCCACAATTCTCTAAAGCTATTGAAAGCAGTTAGGCTTACGAATCTATCCTCCCATACTTCCTTCTTCTTCGACCTCTCTAGGTCTGCAACTCGAGTATTACCCCCTCGACCATCATCAGGCATATCATCATCATCAACTGGGATAGGTGATGCGGGGGCATGTGAGGAAGAAGGCTTTGAATCTTGGCTATCCTCTTCCGAACCCTCAGAAGAGCTAGCTAGGGAGGAAGGCTCATCTCTGAGCTGAAATCTTCTTTGTAGAGATTGTGCATTGGGTTGCTCTTGCACAGAATTTCCTTCTGAGGCTTCCTACACGGGAGATATTCAGTGGATTCTGCAGGCTCTGGGACTCTCCCAGTAGTGGGCTCCTTTGTTATGGTTCTTTGTGCAACAAGTGGTAGGGTACACCTGCCCCGTTCTCGGGAGGGTTCACTCCTCATTTTGGAAGTGTCACCCCGACCACAAGATCGCACCATTGTATGCAATTCATAGAAATAGGATTCAGTTAAGTCCACATCACAGTGTAAAACATATCCAGACAGTTGCAGGAAAAATAGAGGCAGGGTTAAGAAGTGCGGTCTGCACAATAGTGAGTGTGACCGCATAATTTTTAAGTGCGGTCGCAGCCCTGGTTCTGCGGTCCGCACAATTTCTTGTGCGACTGCACAATTGAAGTGCAGACCACACAATTGAAGTGTGGACTGCACAATTAAAGTGTGGACCGCACAATTTTGAGTGCGGCCGCACAATTCCAGTCTCAAACTAGCAAATCTTTGATATTAGAGAATGGGTCTATTTGCGGCCGCACACGGAATTCTGCGACCGCAGTCCAATTTCTGCGGACCGCATAATTTTCTATGCAGTCCACACATTCAAATCACATCAACTACCTTACACGATGGATCTATGGACCACACAATTTCTTGTACGGCCGCACAATTTAAATATTTACGGTAGTTACTCTGGGTGTCTAACTTCTACGCAAATATTGGACAAGGCAAGGCTAATTAAACATGATAAGTAGTCTACTCATCCCTCATTTAGCAAGCATGAAGTTACCCACATGAAATTAAGCCCACGTGTTCTTTAATTTTATGATTAGGGCTCAAAATAACCAACTAAATATGAACAAAAATTAAGAAAATTAAAAAACATCTAAGGATGAATTTAACATAACAGTAATGAAGTGATGCAAGGAAGAGATTAAGATGATGAAATAAAATGATGAATTTGATTTTGATGAAACTACTGTGCTCTTGCCTCTTGTGAATATGCGGAGTGTGTAAAATGCGAAAAGTGTTAGGAGGGCCTATTTATAGGTTGCCCAAGTTAGGGAAAAATTTAAAGTTGAGTGCGACCGCATAATTTTGTGTGTGGTCCGCACTCTTTACCTGATACAACTTCCCTTCAGTGAACATATGCGGTCCGCACAATATTGAGTGTGGTTGCAGAATTTGTGCGGACCGCGCAATTTCTTGTACGGCCGTATATTGGCTAAGTTTTCTGTCAAACAAAGTTCAAAGATAGTGCATTTTTGGGCCTCCAATTGTACAGTTGCACAATGAATTGTGGGACCATAGGTTCCTTTCTGCTATGGCATGCAAAATTTTACGGTCCGCACAATTAATGTGTGGTTCGCACTTTTTCAACATAATTAAGTTATACTGAAAGGTGACAAGCTTTCCCGAATACCAACCGGTACGGATACATCCCAATCGGTGTTTTGTAAGCCGTCCTATAGGCCCATAAAGAATCATCAAGTTTCTTCGACCAATCCGCCTGGTTGGCATTCACTGTCTTTAACAAAATACTCTTGATCGCCCGGTTGAGGACTTCCACTTGTCTTCTTGCTTGAGGGTGATAGGGGGTCGAGACTTTGTGAGTAACGCCATGCTTGATTAGTAAGATATCAAAGGCCTTGTTTCAAAAATGTGAACCCCCATCACTTATGATATCCCTTGCGGTACCAAATCTTGTAAAGATACTCTTCTTCAAAAATGCCACCACACTTCTCGCTTCATTGTTGGGCAAAGCAACGACCTCAACCCATTTGGTCACATAATCAACCGCGACTAGGATGTAGGTGTTTCCACAAGAGCTCACAAACGGTTCCATGAAATCAATGCCCCACACATCAAAAGTGTCAATTTCAAACATAATTAAGAATTATCTCAAATTACTCAAAATTCTACTTATTTTTAAAACACTTTATATATCCTACTATCATGGTCCTTGTAGAGAGTAGGCCAATAGAATCCACAACTCAACACTTTTGCCGTCGTTCTAGCTCCACCATGGTGACCACCATATGGTGAAGAGTGGCAAGCCTCAAGAATTTCCACGTGTTCCTCCTCCGGCACATATCTTTGAATCACACCATCGGTACAAATCTGGAAGAGGTACTGTTTATCCCAATAATAGTCAAGGCAATCCCGTTTGAGCTTCTTCCTTTGGTTTGAAGAGAACTCATTCGGTATAATGCCACTCACAAGATAATTTGCTAAGTCGGCAAACCATGGCATCCCTATCATTGAAATGGCTTCAAGTGGGCTCCCCTCCTCCTCCAATCGAGACAAGTGGTCTGCCACTTGATTTTTACTATATTTGCGGTCTTGGATCTCTAGATCGAACTCTTGAAATAAAAGCACCACCCACATTAACCTCGCCTTTGAATCCTTCTTGCTCATTAAGTACTGAAGCGTCGCATGATCGGTGTGGACAAACACATTTGTACCCATCAGTTACGGGCGGAACTTTTACATAGCAAAGACAATAGCAAGGAGCTCTTTTTTGGTCACAGTGTAATTGACTTGGGCATCGTTCATGGTCATACTAGCATAGTAGAGCGGATGGAAGATTTTATTGAGTCGTTGCCCCAAAACCGCTCCAACCGCCACATCACTTGCGTCACACATGAGCTCAAAAGGCAAGCTCCAATCCGGTGCGGTGATAATAGGAGTAGTTGTCAATTTGAACTTGAGCAATTCAAATTCCTTCAGGCATTCCTCATAGAAATGGAACTTGGCATCCTTCTACAAAAGCTTACACTAGGGTTCACCACTTTGGAAAAACCCTTGATGAAACGGCGATAGAACCCCGCATAACCAAAGAAACTCCTCACTCCCTACACGGATGTAGGGGTGGAAGGTTAGAAATCACCTCTATTTTGGCCTTGTCAACCTCAATACAATTCTTTGAAATTTTGTGGCCAAGGACAATGCCTTCCTCGACCATTATCTCCCAATTCAATGCCAAGTTCGTCTCTTCACATCTTGCTTAGACCTTATCCAAATATTTCAAGCAATCATCAAAAGAATTCTTGACCACGAAAATGTCATCCATGAAGACCTCAAGAAAATCCTCCACCATGTCGGTGAAGATAGCCATCATACACCGTTGAAACGTTGTCGGTGCATTGGATAACCCAAATGGCATCCACGAGAATGCGAAAGTACCATAGGGACAAGTGAAAGTAGTCTTTTCTTGATCCTCTGGAGAAATAAGAATTTGATTGTAGCCGGAATACCCATCGAAGAAATAATAAAAAGCACGACCGGCCAACCTATCAAGCATTTGATCAAGGAAGGGAAGTGGGAAATGATCTTTCCTCGTGACTTTGTTGAGCTTGCGATAGTCCATACACACTCTCCACCCGATCACCGTTCTTGTCATTAGTAACCACATTCATGGCCCCTTTCTTTGGGACATATTGCACCGGAGAAGTCCATGAACTATTGAAAATGGGGTAAACAACCTTGGCATCCAACCATTTTATGATCTTTTTTTTTACCACCTCTTGCATTGCTTCATTTAGCCTCTTTTGATGTTCAAATGAGGGTTTGGCATCCTCCTCCAATATAATCTTGCGCATGCAAAAGGTGGGCTTATGCCCTGAATATCCGCCAATGTCGATCATCGGGGAGGGGTTTATATAGTTTTGAATTTACCAAAACTATAAAAGGAAAACATCAATCGAATCACAGAAATAAGGAAAGAATTGCATGCAGAACCTATTTCAAAGGATTAGCTAAATTCGGACAAACCCTAATTTGACAGGGAGTCAAAAATTAGACGGAGATCTTGATGAATCAGACATATATGACCTGGTTATTGAGTATATCAAGTCTATAACATGGTGATTATCTAGAATCGGAGCAAAAAGAACCTCACAAATATCAGCTTCCTTAAATAACTCAATGTCAAACAAACAATGCCAAGAAAACGTGAAAGAATCATTGTGAGTACAAAAAACGGAAAGAAAAATATGGAGGATCTCCATATTATCTTGGTCATAGACATAGGATTTGGGTGGGGCGGCTATTACATGACTTTATTTATTTTACGCGTGATGTGACAAGTACGATTTAAAGAGATTTGACATTTTTAGAAATTCATTTTACATACTATATATATTGTACGTAAATTATACGTTATGTATATAAGCTCAAACGTGGTGTATTACAAAAGTCGGCTTGAGTTCCGCACTTTCGGTTAAGATACGGCATGTAACTAGATCACTTTGGGACCAACTTTTATTCTACCATATGGAACCTTTTGGGGATAAATTACATATAAAATTGAAGGTCTATGTATGTAGTGTCCGTTTCTACAGACCGTACACCAATACAAAGTAACAGAAAAGTTTTGAGCATCCAAAGTAGGGCTGCCACAACGTCACTAGAGTATTATGGCAAAAGCAGGCAGGTTACTAGGCCAACTTACAGACCAGTTTATTCCCAATCCACAAAGTATTTGAGGATGATTCAAACATGAAAGTTAGAGTTTGTTGAATATAGTTTCCCGAACATTAAGCCGTTTATTGATACAATGTCGTATTAGGGAGAAACGAGGGTTTAAAGCAGGGTAACTCAAGCTGCCAAAAAGTAGCTTAGTCACCTACTAGCTTAGTGAAGCGGTGTCTTTTTTATATTTAGTTTGTTCTCATGTTTTTCGGAACATATCTAGCACCTTTTGAGACAAAACAAGTACCCAAATATTCTCTCATGTTCTCCTTGAAAATTATCCAATATATTCAGTAAGACATGAGAGGCGTGGGGTGTTCATGTTGTATCTCCTACTTGAGTCTTAAGATATTTTTCTTGTTGAAACCAACCCTAATTTGAAGAAAACCTTACTGTAAGAGTCCATGAATTAATTTTGATGAGTATTTGAATCAATGAAAGGCTAAGGTACGTGAGATTTAATTTCTTTCTTCATAGGCATGAGTTTTGTCAAGTTACAATTCATTTGGTTCATATGATTCTTGAGAAAATATTGTTCAAGTATGAATCTTTCCTTGTTCTTCTTAAGATATGAGCATTAGAATTCATCCATAATCCATTTAGAAATGTGAACTTCCAGACTTTGTTGTATGCAAGGTTCACCTTTCTTCCTTGGAGACATGAACTTTCCAAATACGGTAAACTTGATCCATATGAGACTCTAAATCTGATTATGAGTTTTCCTTGTTTCTTGCTGAGTTGCGATCTTTGAACTCAGCTCTAATCTATTTAAGAAGGTCAATTTCATGTCTTGGATGTGTTTGAATGGCCTATATTTTATTGTAAGCTTATACCCAGTTCACTGGACATTCCCCGTACTTGAGCTCTAAGGTTCACAATTGAGTGGGTGCTGGCAATTGCTTGAGGTGTGCAACCCATAGTGGTATGTAATAGAACCATTGAGGTCCGCAATTCTCTATGTACAGGAGTGTTCCGTTAAGCGACGATTATTGTATTTATGTGCATAGATAGCATGAATGTGTAAGTGTTTAGACACACATAGATGATGAATGTAGCATGTTTTGTATATTGCTTTAGCACTATATATTTATCCATGAGATAGTCATTCAGACTTTTAGACCCATATAAATATAGATAGTAACCGTTTAGATGGAAGCATTCAGACGCATGTGTTCAGACACAAAGCATTCAGACGCACTCTTGCGTGAATTATTCTACCAAATATTACTGAATGTTTTGGACAATTTACAAAGAGAACATGAGAGAATATTTGGGGACTTGTTTTGTGTCAAAAGGTGCTGGATATGTTCTGAAAACATAATGAACAAACTGAATATAAAAAGGCACCGCCTTACTAAGGTAGTAGGTGATAAACTATTTTTTGGCAGCTTGAGTGACTCTCCTTTGAACCCTCGTTTCGACCAACTCCAATGTTGTATCAGCATACAGTTTAATGTTCTGGAAACTAGATTCAACAAACTCCAACTTTCAAGTTTGAATCATCCTCAAATTCCTTATGGATTGGAAGAAAACTAGCCTGTAAGTTGACCTAGTAACCTGCCTTCTTTTGCCGTAATACTCTAGTGATGTTGTGGCAGCCATACTTCGGACACTCATAACTTTTTGCTCTGACGTCGTATTGATGTACGGCCGGAAGAAATGAAAACTACATAGATAGACCTTAGATTTCATATAATTTATCCTCAAAAGGCTCTATATGCTAGGAGAAAACTTGGTAGCAAAGTGATTTAATTACATGCCAACGGAAGCCAACTTTTCTAATACGCCACGTTTGGGATTATATACATAACTTATAATTGACGAACAATATATATTGCATGTTAAATAAATATCTAACCACGTTAAATCCTTTTGAATCGTGCTTGCCACGTCACACGTAAAATAAATAAAATCATAAAAATTTGGGGTATAATATTCTTCCCCCTTAAGAACATTCGTCCTCGAATATTCAAAAACTAAAATAATAGAAGACTGGTAGCAAGATTATATACCCGATCTTGATGTCGCTGATCCATCTCTACCTCGACTGGCTAAAACTTGAGAACCTTGCCCTGAAGGGTGTGCTGCCGTTGGGGATCTGGCTAGAAACTCTGTTGACTGAACCATACTCTCACTAGCATTATGCGCACAATCTCGCATTTTGTGGCCTGGATCTCCACATATATAACATCCACTGGTGCCCAAATGACACTGGCCTTCATGAAATCTATGACATGTCCTATATCATGGGAAGGTTCATTTTGTCTGACGAGAGAAACTTCTGTGTTGTGATGCAGAAGCTCTAGAACTCTGACTAGCCTCGGGACGTATAGATCTAGGTCCTATAAATTGAGGTGACATGCTAGTCGCTAGCTATCTGAACTCAAGTTGTCTATTACTATCTGAAGGCTCGCCAAAGGACCCTAAGAACCTAGTCTTTTTAGAGTGACTCCCATTTCATTCTCGGTCAGCTTTCTATTGCTCCTTACATACTTCTAGGTTTTCGGCATAGGATTGCATACATGCTATGTCTATGCCTAGCTGTAACTCAGCAATCATACATTTATTTATCAAGCGTGTTCTTAGACCTACAACGTATCTGTGCACCCTATCCTTTATATTTGCTATGCTAGCTGGGGAGTACCTTCCTAACGAATTAAACTGAAGGTCGTACTCTTTGGCAATCATACTGTCGTGACGTAAATTCAAGAAACTATCAACTCTGGCTCTCTTAGTCTCTAATAGCATGTAATGTTTCAGAAAGCCTCCGATAATTCTTGCTAAGATGCTGGAGGTGCATGTGTTCCTCTGGATAATTACAAGTGCAATACCAACCTGCTGCAAGGTCTTGCAGGCGATAAGAGGCTACTCTACTGATTCAACTTCTGTAGCATGCATAACTCGTAATGTTCTGCTTACCCTGTCTATGAAGTCTTGCAGTTCTTCATCTATTCTAGATCTTCTATAAGCTTGAGGGTCCAATTCTAAGAAATCCTGAACTCTCATACTACCAACTCCCCTAACATAAACATTGGTATTTTGTCGCTGAGCTTGAGCTGCTATTAGTTCAGTCAAGATTCTAATGGCGTCTCGTATCTCCTGCCCCTGATTATCCGGTGGAAGAACATAAGGTGCAGTAGTTGCAGCCCTTCTTAGTTCCTCTAGAGGGGGAGGGGTGTGTAAAGTCTCATCTCTAACCTCTTCATGTGCTTCGCTCTACTCCATACCTACTAATAGCACTTGACTGGTGCCCTCGTCTACTACTAATTTGCCCTTCTGGGCAACTAAAGCTCTTCTACTCATAGCACACACACTACAATCCAAACATTATGTTAGCTGTCTAAAGTCTTATACTATGGCTCTATCGCAGGATTTGTATGAGACGCAATGATGAATCTCCTAATTTGGCTTGTAGATACCCTAGGCATCAACTGCTCTGGTACCACTTTTGTCACGATCCCATCCTAGGGCCGCGACGAGCAACTGGCACTAACCACCTCTTACCGCTAACCTACTATCTTATACTCATACATAAACTGCTAAAATCATGAATAAAGCTTTAAAGGGGAAACATACTATATACAGGGATTTCATACAACAGGATGGCCGATAAGACCTAACATGACTTCTATACATACTATATATAAACCATATGATTCGCGTCTACGAGCCTTCTAAGAACAACTGCTTAACTGAACATAAGGACGGGAGAAGGCCCCACCATACCCATCTATAAAACTAGACATACCATTATACTCGCAACTCCAGAACAAAGGAGTGCGTTCGAGTCTGCTACCTGTTGTCCTACTGATGTCCCTCTTTTCTTGAACTACTTAGAACTGCGAGCATGAAAACGCAGTGTCTCCCAGGAGAAAGGGATGCCAGTATGATTGATGTGCTGAGTATGTAAGGTAGAAATATAATCATATAGAAACTATGTAATAACATGGACAGTAATCGTGTAATTGAAATACAAGCGCTTCTTTCAACTGTCTATATGTTAGCCTAGAAAGACGGTACAAGAAGCAAGAAGGTAATTGAAGTATATCACAAGGGCTGAGAATGCATATGAAAGATATGGCATACTCTGGAACTGCCATCCTCACTGAAATAAAGAGTAACATAAAGAAGCTCAAAATTTCACTGAAGTGCATTGCTTACTTCTAAATAGATTATCATACTAGTAATAACAGATCCATATATGTGGTGTCTCTCATATTTATATACATACTATCATAATCTGTATAAGTGTCTGAATTTTATCTCACTCAATAGCGTCTGCAGGCCCAGACAATTCTATTCATTTAATGGTCGTGGGGTGTTTATGTTGCATCTCCTACTTGAGTTTTAAGGAGTTTTTCTTATTAAAATTAACCTTAATTTGAAGGAAACCTTGCTGTAAGATTTCAAGATTTGCTTTTTATGAGGATTTGAAGCAAAGGAAGGCTAAGGTACGTGAGGTTTAACTTCTTTCTTCATAGACATGAGTTTTGTCAAGTTACAATTCATTTGTTTCATATGATTCCTGAGAAAATATTATTCAAGTATGAATCTTTCCTTGTTCTTCTTAAGATATGAGCCTTGCAAATTTTCCATAATCAATTTAGAAAGCTCAACCTCAAGACTTTGTCGTATGTAAGGTTCACCTTTCTTCTTTGGAGATATGAACTTGCCAAATACGGTAAAATTGATCCCTATGAGACCCTGAATCTGATTATGAGTTTTCCTTGTTTCGTGCTGAGTTCAGAGCTTTGAAAATAAGTTATAATCTACTAGAGAAGGTCAATTTCATGTCTCGGATGTGTTTGAATGGCCTATACTTTATTGTAAGCTTATACCTAGTTCAATAGAAATTCCCCATACTTGAGCTCTGAGGGTGCTGGCCATTGGTTGAGGTGTGCAACCCATAGTGGTATGTAATGGACCCTTTGAGGTCCTTAATTCTCTCTGGCCAAGAGTTAGTTTGAGGTTCGAAAAGGTCCGGTTATGTACTATGATCAGCCCGCAAGTCCACGACAGTTCCGTTAAATTATGTATATATGTGTGCCTAGATAGTATGGATGTGTAAGTGTTTACACAAATGTAGATGATGAATGTAGCATATTCTGTATATTGCTTTAGAACTATATAGTTATTCATGAGATGCGCATTCAAACTTTTAGACGCATATAGATATATATAGTAATCATTCAAATGGTAGCGTTCAGATGCATAGCGTTCAGACAAAGAGTGTTCAGACACATAGTGTTCAGACGCATGATTATTCAGACACATAGCATTCAGACACATTGAGACCATTCAGACAAATATACATGTTTGGGCGTGGATACACCATTGAGTGAGATAACGCTAAGGCACTTATATAGACTATGATAGTATGTATACAAATATGAGAGACACCACATAAATAGATCTAGTATTACTAGAATGATAACAGATTCAAAAGTAAGCGATGCACTTCAGTTACATTTTGAGCTTCTTTACGTTACTCTTTATTTCAGTAAGGATGGAAATTCCAGAGTATGCCATATGTTTCATATGCATTCTCAGTGTTTCTGATATACTTCAGTTACCTTCTTGTTTCTTGTACTGTCTTTCTAAGGTAACATATAGACAGTTCAGAGAAGTGCTTGTATTTCAGTTACATTATTACTGCCTGTGATATTACTTACTTTCTTTATAATTAAATTTCTACCTCACATACTCGGTACATCAGTCGTACTGGCGTCCCTTTATCCTGGGGGACGCTGCATCTTCATCCACACAGGTCTAGGTAGTAAGAGAAAAGACAAACATCAGTAGGACAAGAGGTAGCAGACTCGAAGGCACTCCTTTGTTCTGGAGTTGTGAGTACAGTGGTATGTCTAGTTTATTGGTATGGTGGGGCCTTCTCCCGTCCTTATGTTCAGTAAAGATGTTATTCTTGGAAGGCTTGTAGACACAAATCCTGTGGTTTAAATATAGTTTGTATAGCAGTCATGTTAGGTCTTATCGGTCATCTAGTTGTATTAAGTCCCACTATATAGTATGTTTCTCCTTTAAAGCTTTATTTATGATTTTGGCAGTTTATGTATGAGAATGAGATAGCAGGTTAGCAGTAATCGGTGGTTAGCCCCAGCTACCTGTCGCGACCCTAGGATCGGTTTGTGACAGCGGCTGCTAGGGTTTTCAGAGAAGAGGAGAGGATGTGAGAAATTTAGGGGCGGCTAGGCGGAGAAAAATTTAGATTAGGGTTTGGGATTTGGTAATTAAATGTGGTGGGGTGATCGTGGAATGTTGATCTTGACAGATCAACGGTCAGAAATTCAAAGAAAGTGGGGCGTGTCATTTTAACGAGTCTCGACCGAGTTTGGGAAAGGGTTGTTTGGTCTGAGCTTTGGGGCATTGGGCCAGTGGTTTGCAAAAATTGACCTAGTTTTGGGCCAGATTTAGAAAATACACGAAATTTATTTAAAATAAATTATAAAAATAATTAATAAAAAAATATTATTTAAGAAATTAAGTACTTAAAATATTAACTCAGAGTTATGAATAATATTAAGATGCTATTTTGACATAAATAATATAATAAAAGCGATTATTATGAGAATATAGGCTATTATTGCAAACACTTTAAATAAGCATAAAAATGCAAATATAATTACATAAAAGGAAGTAAAATATTATAAAATATATTTGTGGGTATAAATTAATAATTAGTAAATATCGAATAATTAAAAAAGTAAGAAATCAATTAAAAAAGCTTTAAACAATTAAAGAAATTACTTATAGGACCCTTATAAATTTGGTAATAGTGCAAGACGATACTTTGGAAGTATATGAATCACTTTATAAAATATGAGGGAAAATTTGAGTATCAACACTTATGTACTCAAGTCGTGTTCTAATTGCCACTATTTTATTAATCTCATTTGGAAAAATGTTTCAAGTATGATTGATGTTTCAAAGACTTATGATCTTGAATTATGTTACACTTGCCACCATTTTGACCCACTCTTTGAATTTTATCTCAAATGTTTGAGTTCTCGTGTACTCATGTGTTTATAGCCATAATGTTTTAAATGTTTGAATGGCCAAATGCTCATGAAACTCTAGACATGATTTAATTGTCAATGCCATGCTATTTTCCTTGGACATGATTTAGCGCTTAAACTTTGAATTTTCCATATGCATATGAATATGAAGTTTTTGTATTTCAATGATTAAAAATACATCTCTATGAATTTCCGATGACTTAAGACTTATGTTATAAAATGAAAGCATGAAATATGGTATGCGGCCATCGTGCCAAGATTGTGGATTATTATGTATTGCCAAGGGTGCCAGTGGAATGTAAAATATTATAAAAGGCTGTGAGTTGAATACATATTTCTTATATATATATATAAAAGAAATATGTTTGGGAGTATCGTTAGCACACTGAGGAAGAGTGGGTTGTTATGGTCCACGCTCGAAACTACACGTGTCGATATAGAAGATGATTGAGAGATGAATACCCTTGCATTATGAGGAAATTGTTTCCCTTGATTAGGATGAGTTTAAATGTTATTAATCTATTTATTGCTTCCATGTTTCTCTCCTCTCGTGTTGGCATTCTATTCCATATGAGGGTATTCAGATTTACATACTAGAACTATTCCATATATATTAACGTACTTTTTGCCAGAGACACTGCATTTTTAATGAATGCAAGTGGTTCCTCAACCGGCGGCACATGTTCTTGATAGGTGAACCCCCTTATCAGCTGATTCAGTGAGCCCTACTCTATATCGGGGCCTTATGTTTGTATTGACATTTGTAAACCATTTTGATCTATAGTTGAGGCCTTGTCACCGACATGTCTATACTATTCTCGTATTTATTTAGAGGCTCCATAGGCATACTATGGATCGTGTTTTGAATGGGAGAAAACTATAAACATTGTTCTTGGCATTTTATCTCACTTACAAACTATGAACTTGTATTGTTTTGCCTTTACAAATGAAGTTTCCATATTAACGAAATTGGCGTTGTACCTTTCATCCTCCCGATTAACTATCTCTTTGTATTTATTCTTGAATTATTCATGGAAAGGGTTGGTTGGTAGGCACTATGTATGCTTGCTTGATCGGGTTACCTCGGTTGAGCATCGGTCTCGCTCACCATGGTCGGGACGTGACATCATACTTCTACAAAAATTCAGAACAAGTCTTTCAAAGATGATTACGAAGCAACAAGGCCAAATCCTCTGTCCGACTAGAAAAATAAAGTATAGAAATACCAAAAAATAACACGACATCACTCTTCATTCTTTTACTCTCATCCTCATAACATAGTATAAAAACTAGCACGGAAACACCCTTCGTGCATATCATCACCTTCCCTCAAGCACAGTAACACCCTTCGTACAACGATATTGACAAATAAAGAAAGCACGGAAATACCCTTCGTGCATAATCAGTCTCCCTCACAAGCTCGGAAACACCCTTCGTGTATTTCACTCTTCCTCGCCTAGCATCACATATAACACAATACCAAGCAAGTTGGGAAGAATAATCAACATCAAGGATAATATTCTAACATAACTCGCCATATGAGAATTTAGAAACATCTTCGCACCAATAACCAAATCAATAATTCGATAGTCTTATCTCAATAACCTCAACATGAATAATAACACGGGTAAGCGAAATCAATGAATTTCACAATCTATGGAAGACAAAGTACATAAAGTAACATGGTACAATTAAAACTAACACTACCAGAATGCTTAGACCTATGGCCAGCTTATATAAACTAGTAACCTTGTATATAAACCACCTCTAACACATGGATCACGTAGCAAATAGACTCAATTAAACCCTAGTTCCATTAAATCAAGGTTAACCAAAATACTTACCTATTTTTGGACAAGATAAACAATCCAACACGACTTTTCATTTGGAACAAGCCCCCAAACCACCAGAATCTAGTCAAATATAACTCAAATAAGTCAAAACAATCTTTAGAAACCATCCTAGTATCCAAAATGTTTGACCTTTAACATATATAAAAAAGTCAACCCATGCCCACATAGTCGAAATCCGAGATTATGAGCAAATCCCGAGTACCCATTAACCCCAGAGTCCAAATATGTGATTTGTTTCGAGATCCGACCTCATTTTGAGGTCCAAATCTCCGATTTAAAAATCTTAAATTTCTACCCAAAACCCTTGTTTCCATTCTACGAAATCATAGATTTAATAGAGAAAAGCCATGAAAAAGTAATAGAAATTGAACGTAAAAAAGATAAAATTATTAACCTATGAAGTTGGGAAGCATTTTCTCTCATAAATCACCTCTATGTGGATTCTAAGTCTAAAAAATAAAGTGAAATGAGCTAAGTCTCGAAACATCAACCTTTTACCTAGCTGTAAATATAGCAATTGCAAACACTTGTTCGCAAATTGCGACGTTCGCAAGTGCAAACCGCTAACCGCAAATGCGAATAGTGTGTGAGCCCCTCTAATTCTTGAAATGTGACCAAGCTTTCGCCTTTGCGAAGGACCAGCCCCTCGCAAAAGCGAACAATGACTCACAAATGCGACGTTGTCCCTCTAGTCCCCTATGTCACAATTATGACATAAGGCTCGCAATTGCAAAGCCCGACCACCACGTAAAAGCTACCAAAACTTTGCAAACGTGAAGCTGCCCAGTCCCTACCCAGCATCGCTAATGCGAGCTAGCACTTGCAAATGGGAGGCTCACATTTGCAACTGACCCTTGCAAAGGCAAGGTCTGTAGGACCAACATTCCAATTCATAGCAAATTAGTCTAGAACTTATTTTAAACTCACATGATCCCCTCGGGCTCCAGTCCGAGCATCCATACAAGTATAATAACATCATAAGAGCTCACTCGTAAGATCAGATCATAAAAATAACATCTAAAATCAGGATTCTAGCACCAAAACTCAAACAACTTAAAAGTCCAACTTCAAAATCGCAACTTTTCACATCAACTGTCGAAACGGCCTCGGTCACCCGGGACCCCTGCCAAATATGCGTACAAGTCTGAAATCATCATACAAAATTACTGAAATCGTCAAAAGACTGATCCGAGTTTAATTACTAATAATGTTGACCGTGGCCAACTCTAGCCATTTCCGTGTTCAAAAATTAAGTTTTTTTTGAAAATTCACATCTAGACTTTACGGATATTAACAAGGACCATGTACATAAGTCATAAATCATCAAATAGGTCTATGAAAGGTCTCAAATCATAAAAATAAAATCTAGTACTCAAAATGACCCACTAGGTTATTAAATTCTCCAACTCTAAAAGAAACATTAGTCCTCAAACGGACATAGACATATACCTGGATTGGTAAAAAAATACGAATAACTACTCCTTGTGTCGTAATCGGACTACCAAGTTACCTCCTCAATTGGCATACCTCTCCAATGCACTTTCACATAAGGAACATCCTTAAATCTAAACTTTCAAAACAGTCGGTCTAGAATAGTCACCGGCTCTAACTCACAAGTCAGATTGTCATCAAGCTCTACTGTGTTGAAGTCAAAAACATATGACCTATATTCATGGTACTTCTGAAGTATGAAAACATGAAATACAAGATGTACCCCTGCTAGGATAGAAGGCAATGAAAGCATGTGTGTAACCTCTCCAACTCTCTCCAATATCTCAAACGGGTCAATAAACCTCGGGCTCAATTTACCCTTTTTCCTAAACAGCATCATGTTCTTTATAGGTGAAACTCGGAGAAGAACCTTCGCACCCTCCTTGTAAGCCACTTCACAAACCTTCCTATCAGTATAACTCTTTTTCATGGACTATGTTGTATGAAGCCGCTCTTGAATTAATTTCACCTTTTCCAAGGCATCACGAAGTAAATCTGAGCCCAAGAATCTACCCTCACCGTGCTCAAACAAGCCAACCAAAGAACAACATTGCCTCCCTTATAAGGACCCATACAGAGCCATCCGGATACTCGACTGATAGGTATTTTTGTAGGCAAATGCCTCTAGAGGTAGAAACTAGTATTGATGACCCTCGAAATCAATAGTGCATACCCTCAACATATCCTCCAAAATCTGAGTGGTCCGCTCGTACTGCCCGTTCGTCTGAGGGTGAAAAGTTGTACTCAACTCAACCCGCGTGCCCAACTCATGCTGCACAGCTCTTCAAAAGTGTAAAGTAAACTATGTGACATGGTCTGAAATGATAGAAATGGGCATACCATACAGGCAAACAGTCTCCCTGATGTAAATCTGAGACAACCGCTCCGAAAAGTTAGAAGTCATCACCAGGATGAAATGCGCGGACTTTGTGTATAACATAGTAATATTTGTATTATCAATTGACAATCTTTATAATGAGGATAGATTTTACTTCGCACTTCCTAACTGTGAATTTAACGATATAGGAAAATTGCTTACTTTAGATTGTGTTAATATGTACAAAGAAGCCATGGTGTTGCTATGTTTAACAATTAATATTATTTTGATAAATTGCTATGAAATACATTAGATATTTAAAGTTTTGGGCAGCCACCCTTTTTGTATTTATCCAAAGAAGAATAAGTTTTGGCAGCCACCTTTTGTTCATCTTATCGAAGGTGATATATATTCCCTTGCGAAGATATCCTTACCCACCTCCTCTAATTTCGTTTTATCCAACAAAAGAAAACCTTAAAAACTCCTCTTCTCTCATAAAATTCTCCCACCAAGTCACCAACAAGACTTGTCTTGGTTGAGCCACAAGTTACTTCTCACCTTTGAGGTAAGTTTGTCAAACCAATTTTTTAACTGGAAAAATGTTAGTAGTTTTAGCATATCTTATTGTATAAAACTTCTTTTTATGTGATCCAAACTTTATGGAAATCTATTTTATAGATCTATAACTTCTGCTCAGGCTCCAAAACCTAGTTTTTCTTGTATGTACCCAAAAAAGGTGATGAAGTACATGGCAGGTGCTGCCCATAATTTCAGTTTTACAAACCCACCATGTCCTACTGTTAGTATTTTGAGCATAGAGTTTTGTACGAAACTGATATGAGGGTGATTGAAAATTTCATGAAATCCCTAAGATATGAGTATATTTTGATTGGTTTGCACGTTCTTGACTAACTTCAGATCATTTGTCATTGGTTAGAGGTGTTAGAGAGGTGTTGGAGCCGGTTATCAAATTTCGGAGCGAGGTAAGTCTCCTGTCTAATCTTGTGAGGGGGAATTATCCCCGTTGGTACTATATTTGTTATGTGCTATTATGGGAGCTACGCCGTATGAGGTGATGACTGTCCATGCGTATGCTAGATTCTTGATCATGGGCAGGTACACTTAGACTCACACCATATTTTAACTGTATTACTTGAGTTATCTATTCCTATTTAGATGCTTTGATTTATATTTTAGCATGAGACCAGACTTTTTTAGAGTATCGGACTTGCTATTTTAGATACTTGACGAGTTACTTGATTATCCATGGAAATTATACTTCCCTTTGTGGATTTCTTTCACATTGTGCGTATCCATTCGAACGTTTTTCTGAATTTTATAATCACATGTATATTCGTGCGTGGGGCCAGTGTCCCGTCAAAGTTTCATATTCTAATGGGATTGGGTCATTCACATCAGTAGTATTATGTAACACACTCTTATGGGATCGAGCCCTTCGCCTCAGCAGTAGTATCTAACACATTCTTGTGGGATCGGTCCATTCGCCTCGACAAAGTACATTTTATTACGGCATCGGGTCATACACCACAGAAGGATATCACACCGTGACTCTTATGGGAACATGATGCTCGTCTCAACAGAATCGTGTGTAATATTTGATAAGAGTCAACGTACTTGTTACACCCCGTGTTTTTGTACGTAAAAATACGTTGTAAGTCAATTGATATAAGCTCAGAAATAAGATTATATTTTGAAACATATAAAGTAATTTAATCATGTTACCTTGGAGGTTACCAATATTTAAGATCATGAATAACGAGTACCAAGAGGGTTGGAAAGCTTAGAAGCTAAACCCACTGAAGAGAATAAGTTTCGTCGAAAGTCGACAAGTTAGGAATGTTATAACATGTACTTTTGGGGTGAGAATAGGGTGATCAAAATGATACGGAGGTTATGTTATGAGTTATTTTTTTCTTATGATAGTCGTGTGTTATTTTTTGAAGTCAAGTGAGTTGTGGAATAAAAGTTGGCAAAGATCATCACAAGTTACATTCAGAAATATGCTGAAATTTAGGTCAAATGTAGATGAGCTTTTCTCCCAATATACTTTGAATTAGGGGATGAAATACCTACCAAATTGAAGATCTACGATTCTATTTTATAAAACATTAAATCGTTCATCGATACAACATAGGAGTAGATAGATATTTGCAATCTCACGAGACTGCTTAGACTGCATAGGTGACAAGTATGTGTGTCACTAAAGCTTTTTGAGCAATACATTTCGTGTATTATATGAGGTCTTTTTGGGACATATTATATACCAAAATTGAAGGTCTTGGAATATTTTTCTAACGCTCTTAATCGTTCATTCATACGACAACTGAATAAAAAGATATAAGCGTCTGAAGAAGAGCCAATAATAGGGTGCCAAGCTAGCACCTCTTTGACTTTTCAAAAAGGGATATATATAGGTCTTATGTCGTCTCTTTCTTCACTTTTTGACATACCACGACCAGAATAAGACCCATAAACCTATGCTCAAACTCTCTCAATAACATTAACTTCCCGGGTATGAAATCAAGAAGCGATAACACTAGAACGATCCCTACGATGTAAGTATCGTTGTATCGCCTCTCTTTTTCTTTGTAGTTTGAGTTTTGTAAGGTACTTCATAGTTAAGAAAACGTATACTTTCTGCATTTAATCTTTAAATATCAAGGAAGGTTGATAAATTCGTTTCCTAATAGTTAGAACTCACGAGACGGTGATCGGAAGCCGTGAGTTCGAGTTATACGACTTATAGTGGACTGTTTAGTGGGCTGTTTTATGTTGCTTTTGGGCTGACTATTTTGCTGATGTTTTATGGAGTTTTGGAGGATAAATGATGTGGAGAAACACCACATAATGATGCAATGGTGGGCTGGACATTCGTCGTTATATTTTTTGGTTGTTTCACACTACATTTGTTGTCGTTTTATGTATGAAGTGATTATGGTGTGTGGGCTATTTTGTGATATATTGTGATGGATATAAGGTTGGAATATTATGCATATATGTTATTATTGTTTTTTTCTCGGTGTTGTTGGTATATGGTATTGGAGAAGGGCCTTGTTACAGGGGAGATACTGCCCAAATTTACGTAAACGATCTACTAGTTTAAGTTGTGAAATTAGCCTTTACTCAGCGCTGCTTTTGAATCTCCTTATGATGTGGTAGATTGAGTTGAGTTGTTTGAAGAATTGATTGGAATATATTAAGGACTCAACATAGTTAAGGTATGTTAAGTCAAATCCTTTCTTTTATTTTGGCATGATCTAGTAAATACATGTGGTTGATAACGAGATATAAAGAGAAGTTCATATTCCTGAATTAATGTACATTTTCCTAGTGTCATAAGCTACAACATTCTCCCTTATCGGGACTTCATATTTAGTTTAGTTTTGTCTTCTGTCAGCCAAGAGAGCAGATATATATATATATATATATATATATATATATATATATATATATATATATATATATATGTGTGTGTGTGTGTGTGTGTCAGTATTACAGTATTTTCACCACCATCGAGTTATAATTGATGGGCATGCCCCTATTAGGCAACCTCCGATCAGATGGTGAGTTATATACCAAGCTTACTGTGGCCAAGCGCCTATGAGTGAGCCTAGAATGGTCGAGATATAGAGCCTAATATGGCCGAGGGCCTATGATGGAGCCTACTACGGCATAGCAGTTACACATACCGAGCCTTACAAGGCCGGACAACTATTTTACTTACTATATTGAGAGAGTTGAGTCAGTATCACCAGGTAAGCATATATTCAAATTATTGTTGACTCCCAGTTACTTTCAGTTATTATATTATCAGTTTAGTTTCAGTTTTCAGTTATTCTATTGCCTTACATACTCGGTACATTTTTTCGTACTAACGTCCCTTTTGTCGGGGATGCTGCATTTCATGTCTGCAGGTTTTCATTGATAGTTAGACAGACCCTCCCAGTAGACAGAGTCAAACATCTGCTTGGTTGGTAAGCTCCACTTCCTCGGAGTTACCAGATCTAGACCTTGGAGTCCATTTTATATATATAGGTGTGATAGGTAGGTCGAGGCCCTATCCCGACCATGGTATATTTCAGTTATCTCTAGAGGCTTGTAGACGAGTCCTGTATATTTTGTATATAAGTAGATGTTCACGGCGGCTTCTTCGGCCTGCATAGTTTTATATATATATATATATATATATATATATATATATATATATATATATATATATCAGCTTTTGGGTATGTTTACTCCACAGATAATGATAGGTGTTATTTTCAGACGATTCAGAATATGGCCTCATCGGCCTAAGTTAAGGGTTGCCCCTCTAGAGTTCACAGTTACAGAGTGGTACGCTCGGGCAGAGTATGGTACCGGGTGCCGGCCAAGCCTCTTTAGGTTTGGGGCGCATCAAACTTGGTATCCTAGCAGTTCTGTCCTAGGAAGTCTACAAGTTGTGTCTAGTAGAGCCTTGTTTATAGATGTGTTGTGCACTACATTATATAAACATGAAGATACAAGGCATTTAGGAGTATGTTACCCTTCTTTCAAATCCACATCGTGCTATAGAGCTAAGTCATAAGAGTTCAAGCTAAGACTTATGTTTGTTAATTATAGAGATACTTGCAATTTAAAAAATTACAGCTAGCCAGAGGGCTAATACAACAACAGGTACGTGCATTAGTAGAGAGAGAATTCTTGACGATGCGGTGATGCCCTATTAGATCAAGCATACCAAATGGTGCACTGTAGAATAGTACAGTCAGATATGAATACTAGAACGTTCAAAAATATCAGAAGACATGTAGTGGCATCCTAGAAGGGATAAATATTTACTTTAGTATGAATCCCGCCCTTAGTAAAAAGAGAATAATAGGCGACCCAAAGAGCCAGTGAGATGAAGCAGGGGGAGATAAAAGTGAAAGAATGTTTTGTTGAAGTTTTTAGAATAAGGTAATAAATAGAGATTTTAGTAGGAGAATAAGAAGAGAGTAAATGAAGCATTACGAGTAAGATGTGATAAAAGGATGGTAACAGTAAATCATAATATGATATGATGATAAAGTCTATAGTCAAGTGAAGGAAAAGAAAAGAGGTGACAGGCCTTGAGACAATAAAAGAGTATAGGCCAAAAGTCATATCCTCATTTCGAGAAATGAGTTGGTGAGTCCAATGTGCTTACCAGAACAAAAATTTAGACCCTCGGAGTAAGAGAAATCAGCTTGGGCTAGAGAATAAGATAAACTGAACATCAATTAGGGATCGAATGATGTGATAATAGTCGACATTAAAAGAATTTCAAACATCGCATTCCAGCAATAATAAAATGGACAACATAAGAATAACCTTTAAAGGTCATTCAGGAAGACACTCCACCAAAGCAAAAAATTTGAGCAAAGTTAAGCTTAAGGGATTAAGTGTGCCAGTTACACTAGGTGTCACCTTCGTGCGTAAGGTATTCAGTTATCCCTGGTAGAGAAGGGTTACCGCAAGGCTAGTAAGAGTCATTGAAGACGTGAAAAGACGCCAAAGATGAAGATGCAAACCATATATAGGTAAATCTTCATAGAATTAAATGCTAGCACTCCCCTAAAGGGGGGAAGACGGTGTGATATGGTAGTAAGTCGAAGTTGTGTAGTTCAAGTAACTATGGAATAGTATAGAAAGAATGCGGTAAAAAGGTGAAAGGAATGAGATTGAATTTATTCAGATCCTATAGATATGTTACGACTTTAGAACATTATTCACGCACGATGTTGGGAGAGGCAGTAAGGGCTCCCATACAAGACGTTATTGATAAATAAGCGCGAATGAACATTTGATACATTACGAGCTAGTGCAAAAGGTAAGTTAGGATAAAAGACGTAATCCAAGAGAGGTTACAAAGAATATAAATATGAGCATGGACTAACGAGTAGTTAGTAGTTGATTTAGAAAGAGCTTGGTTATGGCTATACAAGAGGTCTCAGATAAATCAGTAGATCTAGTGAAACCCAACATAGGAAATTCAGTCTCTCAGATACGACATCGTAATCCTTGAGAAATATTCAAATAGGAGTTGGGTAGTAGAAGGTACAGTATAAGTGTTACGGAAATAAAAGAGAGTGCCACTAGGGAGACAACTAAAATTTCAATTCAAAAGCAACCCTATGAGCACAAGGGCGCGGAGGTAAGTAACTAAGGATAATAATAGGCGAGTAAGAACATAAGAAATTCCATAGGGTATACAATGTAATAAGCTCGCAGATTTACAAGAGTCATAGGGTATTCCCTAAGCACTGCAACAAAAGACTAACTGAGGAAATAAGGAAGAAGGCTTCAACATAAGCATAGTGACCTAAAGAAGAAATGGTCTTGTAACAGCAGTCTCACTATTTCGTGACTAAGGAACGGGAAGTAAAATCCAAAGTATTATTCGAGATCATATGAGTTGCACGAAATTCCAATAGGCGTGGGCACTAAGATAAGTCAAGTATTCATGCAACAAGTGGCATAACGGCCATAAAAAGTAATTGCATACTGTTTAAAGAAGGCTAAGAAAGCATGAAAGGAATTATTCAATCAATGACCCAGAGTTAGTTATGTTATGAACACACTTAAGATTTCGGAGTGTTATCCATGAAACATATATGTTGACAATGATACAGCTATAGGAGACTCCAGTATAAGTTAAAAGAAAGAATTGAGTCCACGTCACAAACAAAAGCTTGAATTGCTAGAAGGTTATATCATGGATGTTCCATAGCGTCCACGAGGGGCTAAAGTAATAACTAATGCCCTGTGCCACAAATCAGAAGATAAAGTAAGCCTACTTAAAGGCTTAGATAGAAGAGGAAACTAAAGAGTTACATCAGCTAAATTAATTAGGAGTCTGATTATTAGACCCCGATGAGTATAGAAATTGTGATTCACAATATTTAAGAATCACTCTAAATATCAGAGGTACAAAAGAGATAGTATAACGACCATATTCTATAATGGTTCTACGATAAATCACGTTATAACAGTATCAACCTCATAAGAAGTCAATATGAAGCCTTCGCCGGATTGTGTATGCACATGATTTGTAAGTATTATAGTAGAGCTTTAAGGTGTAGATGTGAATTGCACTTATGTGGAAGGAAGGTTATGAAAGAGATAGAAGATATGATGCAAGATTTAAAGGTAAGTAAGGTACAAGTGAATAAGGTACGAGATGCCCAAGTACAGAAGGTTACGAATAATCCAGATATCAAATAGAGGGCTAAAAGCGTCGTAATTCTGTATCAAGAAATAATAGTGGTATTGTCAGTGGCATATCTTCCAGCCAATGGTTTTCAGGTACAGAGAGGCCTAGTTAAGAGAGTAAAGAAGAGTAAGAGATGATATGATAACTCGCTTGAGGTTTTAGAATAACATAAGAAAATCTATGGTGCTAGCAAGTTAAATGAAGGTTGCGAGTATTATAAATAGATATTTGTAGGCCTCAAGCTAAAGTATGGTAGAGTGACAAAGTTTTAGATAGACATGAGTCATGATAAGAAAAAGTGGGTGAGAAGGTGACGAGAATAGGTAAGGCCTCGGGATTAAGCCCATCAAAACAAGAGGGTTGATGGATTCCATAAGTTATAGAAAGCTCAGTATAGCCTGAATGAGCTTAGAGGAGTCTAAGACTATGAGTGATTTGAATAAATGAAATATTGCGCTGGTAGTAGAATAAGGGTGCAATTGTGATCGATAAGAAGATGATGTTTAGGCCTTAAATTGGGTAATTATTTAAAGAGAAGGGATTTCATTAATTGCATGAGATTATAATACCCCCATAAGGTGAATCACGTTGGGATGCTATGAAATACGGTTATTGAAGTATAGTATTGACCCTAAGTGGATCAGGCAAATAACTTTAGATGTTCCCCGATGAGACGTGATCCCTAGTGGCAATATATTACATAAGAGGTTTTAAGTGATCAGTGGTAGATTATAGGTCAACATTTAATTTAATCAACAATATGCAGATAAAAGTTTCAAAGTATGAGATGGGATTAGGCCGTCATTCTTAAGATGAATAGTAATGACGAAGAACTAAAGACTTAGATTTATACATATAGGATAAGCAGCGAAGAGTAACCTGGAGTTGGATAGCATAACTCGGTAATAATAAACTGAAGTAAGTGTTATGGTATAGTATGACCTACCTAGATGTAGTAAATTCATAAGGTGAAACGACAAGTACCGAGCAAAGAACTTTAGTACACCTATAGATGCCAGAGGGACAGCTTGTCATAGTACTATATATGTTCACAAAGTGAGGCCTAGAGATTGGATAAAATCTAAAGGAAAAAGGAGATAAGAGTCGCATAGGCACACATACAAGGTCATAATCATACAGGCTGTATGAAAGAAGGTAGAAATAGTTACGAGATTGGAAGAATTTCCACCACAAGCCGTTATGTGAGAAAGAGGCCTAAAGGGGGGAATGTCCTAGCCTTTGGATTTATTCATCGAACAGGTCCCTAGATGGCAAAGACAGTGTTAAAGAATGTCCTAGCCAAAGGGGGAATGATGTTACACCCCATGTTTTTATACGTGAAAGTATGTCGTAAGTCAATTGATATAAGCTCAAAAATAAGATTATATTTGGAAGCATATAAAGTAAGTTAATCATGTTACCTTGTAGGTTACCAATATTTAAGATCATGAATAACAAGTACCAAGAGGGTTGGAAAGCTTAGAAGCTAAACCAATTGAAGAGAATAAGTTTCGTCGAAAGTCGACAAGTTGGGAATGTTATAACATATACTTTTGGGGTGAGATTAGGGTGATCAAAATGATGCGGATGTTATGTTATGAGTTTTTTTATCTTATGATAGTCGTGTGTTATATTTTGAAGTCAAGTGAGTTGTGGAACAAAAGTTGGCAAAGATCATCACAAGTTACATTCATAAATATGCTGAACTTTAGGTCAAATTTAGCTGAGCATTTATCCCTATATACTTTGAATTAGGGGATAAAATATCTACCAAATTGAAGATCTACGAGTATATTTTAAAAACATTAAATCATTCATCGATACGACATAGGAGTAGACAGATATTTGCAGTTTCCGAGACTGCGCAGAATGCATAGGTGACAAGTAGGTGTGTCACTAAAACTTTTTGAGCAATACATTTCGTGTGCTATATGAGGTCTTTTTGGGACATATTATATACCAAATTGAAGGTCTTGGAATTTTTTTCTAACACTCTTAACCGTTCGTTCATACGACATCCGAATAAAAAGATATAAGCGTCTGAAGAAGAGCCAATAATAGGGTGCCAAGCAAGCACCTCTTTGACTTTTCAAAAATGGATATATATATATATATATATATATATATATATATATATATATATATATATATATATATATATATATATGCCTTATGTCGTCTCTTTCTTCCCTTTTCCACATACCACGACTAGAATAAGACCCCTAAACGTATCCTCAAGCTCTCCAAAAGGGTTTCCAAGAATATTAATGTCCCGGGTACGAAATCAAGAAGCGATAACACTAGAACGATCCCTACGATGTAAGTATCGTTGTATTGCCTCTCATTTTCTTTGTAGTTTGAGTTTTGAAAGGTACTTCATAGTTAATAAAACGTCTAATTTCTGTATTTAAGCTCTAAATATCAAGGAAGGTTAATAAATTCATTTCCTAATAGTTAGAACTCACGGGACGGTGATCGGAAGCCTTGAGTTCGAGTTATACGACTTGTAGTGGACTGTTTTGTGGGCTGTTTCGTGTTGCTTTTGGGCTGTCTATTTTGCTGATGTTTTATGGAGTTTTTGAGGATAAAAGGTGTGGAGAAACACCACATAATGACAGAATGATGGTATGGTCATTGATCGTTACATTTTTAGGTTGTTTGACACTACATTTGTTATCGTTTTATGTATGAAGTGATTAGGGTGTGTGAGCTGTTTTGTGATATACTGTAATGGAGATAAGGTTGGAAAATTGATGCATACATGTTCATATTATTTTTTTCTTGGTGTTGTTGGTATATGGTATTGGAGGAGAGCCTTTTTACAGGGAGAGGCTACCCAAATTTACGTAAATGATCTACTAATTTAAGTTGCTAACATAGCCTTTACTCAGCAATTTTAAGGCAGAATCTTTTTTTCATTTTGGCATGATCCAGTAACTACATGTGTTTGATAACGAGACATAAAGAGAAGTTCATATTCCTGAATTTATGTACATTTTCCTAGTCTCATAAGTTACAGTATTCTCCCTTATCGGGACTTCATATTCAGTTTAGTTTTGTCTTCTGTCAGGCAAGAGAGCAGAGAGTCTACATATATACAGTATTACAGTATTTTCACCACCATCGAGTTATAATTGATGGGCATGCCCCTATTAGGCAACCTACGATCAGATGGTGAGTTATATACCAAGCTTACTGTGGACAAGCGCCTATGAGCGAGCCTAGAATGGCCGAGATACAGAGCCTAGTATGGATGAGCGCCTATTAGAGAGCCTACTATGGCAGAGCAGTAACACATACCGAGCCTTATAAGGACGGACAACTATTTTACTTACTATACTGAGAGAGTTGAGTCAGTATCTACAGGAAAGCATATCTTCAGATTATCTTTGACTCCCAGTTACTTTCAGTTATTATATTATCAGTTTAGTTTTAGCTTTCAGTTATTCTATTGCCTTACATACTTGATACATTATTTCATACTGACGTCCCTTTTGCCAGGGATGCTACATTTCATGCCTGCAGGTCCGCATTGACAGTTGGATAGACCCTCCCAGCAGACGGAGTCAAACATAAGCTTGGTTGGTAAGCTCCACTTTCTGAAGTTACCAGGTCTAGACCTTGGAGTCCATTTTATATATACATGTGTGATGGGTAGATCAAGGCCCTGTCCTGACTATGGTACAGTTCAGTTATCTGTAGAGGCTTATAGACGTGTCCTATATATTTTGTATATCAGTATATGTTCATGGCGGCTTCGTCGGCTTGCATAGTTATATATATCATCTTTTGGGTATTTTTACCATAGATGAAATAGGTGTTATTTTCACACGATTCAGAATACGGCCTCATCGGCCTAAGTTAAGGGTTACCTCTCTAGATTTCAAAATTACAGAGTGGTACATTCGGGCCGAGTATGGCAGCGGGTGCCGGCCACGCCTCTTTAAGTTTGGAGCGTGACAGTACTTATGAGTCTCCTGACTTGAAATGTGACCTTTTATTTAGTGTTGACCATTATGTATTACATTTGAGGAAGTATCCTGTATTTCAGGACTTCATATTTATTCTTTTGTAGAGGATCATGGTATCTACATATATTTGATTTCACGGGTTTACCTTCCATGCTTCGTACATGTCTACTTTTATTATTCTTGATTTATTGGACCCCTAGTAAGTGTTGATGTCGACCCCTCGTTACTACTTCTTCGAGTTAGGCTAGATACTTACTGGGTACCTGTTGATTTATGTACTCATACTACACTTTTACATTGATTGTGCAGGTATCGAGACAGGTACATTTTGTGGCCACCTTGGTGCATAGGCGCATCTACTTAGGAGACTTTTTGGTGAGTTGCATTACATGTTAGGATCCACAGTACATAGAGTCCCCATTTTATTTATTTATTTTATCCGATCTATTTTATATTCCAGACAGATATTGTAGTAGTATTGTATTTCCTAGTAGATGCTCATGCACTTGTGACACCGAGTTTTTGGGGGTTTCTAGTGGATGCTAATTGGTTTACCCTATATTATTATTATCACTTAGATTTAAGATTCATTCATACTCCAGAATTTGGTAGAGAGGAACATATGTTTCCATGAGTTCTATATTTAATTCTGCTTAATTAATGAAATTCCTAATTTTAAAAGTTGAAATGGATAACTAAGTGGAGATTCAAGCGCTTGCTTACCTAACAACATCTTAGGCAGAATCACTACCTATTATGGGATTGGGCCGTGACACAAAATCACACATAACACTCGAATATACGCTCACCACCTTGCATATGTGCCGCTTCTCGCACATTCTAAGTAGACAAACAATGCCAAATCCTAAGGGTTATTGTAACGACCTGATTGGTTGTTTTGTGTAATTGCGTCTCGTTTCCCCTTTTGATTCTTCACACATGTGTTATTATGGTTTTTGAGTTGTGGGAGTGATTGATTTTGTTCCGGAAAGATTTCGGGTTGATTTAAACCTTTTGTTCTTAACTTAGAAACTTAAGTTAGAAATATTAATCAAACTTTGAATTTTGTGAAAATGACCCCGAAACGGTATTTTTATGGCTTCGAATTTGGAAGTCCGTAGATTGATTTGTGTTTTTTTCCAACAATTGGCAATTGGAGGTTTAGAAGTTTATCCGTAGGTTGACTTATGTCTATCAGGATTGTAATTTTGTTTTGAGACTTGGAATAGGTCTAATATGCTATCCAGAACATGTCTGCAAAAATTTGGTATCGTTTGGAGTAGAATTGATAGGATTCGGACACTTCGTTGCAATTCTAGTAGTTCTTGAACTTTACTTTGAAATTCATGCGTTTTGGTGTCCGATTCGTAATTTTAGATGTTATTTTTGTGTTTTGATTGCGTTAGTTAGTTCATGTGATATTATTAAATTTGTGTGGATGTTTAGTTTGGAGCCCAAAGGGCACGGATGAGTTTCGGACATGTTTCGGAATGTTTTGGATTGAAAAAGGAAAATCTGGTGCACTGGTGATGTGATGTCGCAATTGCAAGCACCAGCTTCGCTATTGTGAACAAGGCAATAAAGGGTCAGGTGTGGAAAATGTGATGTCTAGTTCGCAATTGCAAGGTGTGGGTCTGGGTAGGAAACTTCGCATTTTCGCTAAATCTGTCGCATTTGCGAACCCACCGTCGCTTTTGCGATGTTCCCCTTGAGTCCGTCAATGTTGCAACTGAACAATAGGTTAGAAAGTCAGGATTTTATCTCATTTCTCGCATTATAGAACCCTAGACTCGGTATGAGAAAAACATCGGGTAAGTGATTCCAATGAATTTCCAACCATATTTCATCAATATATCATAGATTTAATATGAAATTGATGTGAATAAAAGAGGAAAAGTTGGGAAATTTTTTCAAGTTTTAGAAAAATAAGAAATTGAGTTTTGAGAGTTGATTTGGACTCGGATTTTGAAACTAATCATATATATAAATTAGTGGGATTACGGGTAGTTGGAATCTACCCTTGGATCTGGGTTTTGACCATGCGGGCCGGAGTTGGCTTTTGTTGACATTTTGGGAAAAGTATAAATATCGTAGATTTATCTATTGTAATTGTTTTCCCTTGCATTTTTTTGATGACATTAAGTCAATTTTGCTTAAATGAGGTAAGTGTCTTGCCTAACTTTATATGGGGGAACTTACCCTTAGGATTTGGGATTGATTGTGTTATTTGTGTTATGTGAAAGCCGTGTACACAAGGTGACGAGTAGGTACAGGGGTTATATGTGGTATTTGACCGATTTAGATTATTTAGACTCTTTTCATGCCTTTAATTGAATTGTCATATCATGTTTTAATTCTCATTGTCAATCTACTCTTACTTGTGTTATTCTATCCTTACATGCCTTATTTGACTTTGTTATCACTTGTTGTACATCTTACTTGATACTTTGCTCTTATGCTTAGTTGAAGTTATTCCTTTCCTTATTGCCTTGTTATATCCTTAATTATTTAATTACTTTTACTTGAAGTCGTTATTTCATGAATTATGTTCTTGTTGAGTTATTGGTATTGAAGTTGTGAAAATCATTATCACATTGAGGTGAAGTTGTTAATTGTTGAGATATCTTCCTTGTTGAGAAATTCACATTCATTGTTACTGTTGATATTCGTATACAAATTGTGGTTGAGCCATGGGCTATTGTTGTGGAAACATTGATATTGTTGAATTTTGGTAAGTTGTGGCATATGGTCACTTGTGGTGCGACTTGCTATTGTTTTGTGATATTGATGCGCATGCGGCGGTATAAGGATAGGGGTTAATGTGCATGCGTCGGCATACGGTGGGATATATATGCTTGTTGCTAGTAAGGGAATTACTTGAAGCCACGTGATGTCATAAGGTGGGCTAAAGTGCGTGTAGGTATTTCGGGAAAAATGTTTTCAAAACTTTCTAAATGTAAGGCTCACGCTAAAGTATAAAGAATGATTATGATTGAAATTTAGAAATGTGATTACGAGGCGGTACCTCGGTTAAGATTCTTGTTGTATACGAGTTGGTACCTTGGTTGTGATTCTTGTTGTATACGAGGCGGTACCTCGGTTAAGATTCTCATGTTGAAAATAGTTATTGGCGAAATAGTCCTTGTTGCTCTTATTCTTTCTTGTATTATCAGTTTTGTCCGTATTTGACTATTGTGGTTCTCTTTATTTGCTTCTTTCTTGTTATCACTATACTTACAATTCTGTCATTAGTCTAAATTATTAACCTGCTTCGTTATCATTTATTTCTCCACTTTCTATTACTTCTCGTTATCATATTTTTGTTCTGTTTATTATGTCCTAGTAGGTGTCTTGACCTGGCCTCGTCACTACTCTACCGAGGTTAATTTTGTTACTTACTGAATACCGCTGTGGTGTACTCATACTATGCTTATGCGCATCTTCTTGTGGAGATCCAGGTATGGCTGCCCCATGCTGGACGTTAGTGATTAATTTGTAGTTGTTAGCTGAAACTTCAATGTATACCTACTCAGCGTCCGCAAGCCTCGGAGTCACCCTCCATAATATTTTATTTTGTCATTTTTCTTATTCAGACAGTATTGTGGTAGATATTCAAGATTATTCTATAGAAAATATGACTCAGTTACATCGGTTTCGAGAAGAGTGTTGTTGAGATCCTATTTGGAAGTTTATATTAGTTATCAGTCTTGCTTTAGTATTTCTGTTGATTATCTCTATTGAGTTATTATTAAATGTTAAGCTTACCTAGTCTTAGAGACTAGGTGCCACCACGACATCCTTTGGTGGGAAATTGGGATCGTGATAAGTTTGTATCAGAGCTCTTAGTTCATAGGTGTTACGAGTTATAAGTAGAGTTAGTAGAGTCTTATGGATCAGTACGGAGATGTCCATACTTATCTTCAAGAGGCTACGGAACTGTTAGGAAACTTCCAATTCTTTGACTCCTTACCGTGCGAATTGGTTGACTTCAAAATCTAAATCATTGACTTTCTATTCTCTTAGAGATGGTGAGGATACGCACTGTTGGATCTGACGATCAGACACATACGCCCCCTGCCAGACTCGCGAGAGGTCGGGGCTGGGGCAGAGGCCGAGGAGGGGCACGTGATGCAGCTAGAGCACCTGCCCGAGCCGTGATAGAGGAGCCACCAGTAGCTCAATTTACGGGGCAGGAACCCTAGGAGCCTGTTGCCACCCATGCACTTCAGGAGACCCTCGCACATTTCTTTAGAATGCTCGGTACTCTAGCTCAGGCGAGGTTGATTCTACTTGCACCAGCCACATCTCAGGATATTGGAGGAGCTCACGCTCCCATGGCCCATACTCTAGAGTAGAGGGTCCATGTTGATCAGGTCCTAGAGGTTATGCCAGCACAACCTGTTTTTCTAGTTAGGCTCGAGGTTAGGGCAGTGTCATATGAGGATGAGCAGCTTAGACTTGAGAGGTTCAACAAGTATCATCCTCCTACTTATAGTGGCTTAGATTCAGAGGATGCACAGGGTTTTCTAGAGAAGTGCCACTGTATTATCCGTACCATGGGTATTGTGGAGACGAGCGGAGTTGCTTTTACCACATTACAGTTATCAGGAGCAGCGTATCAGTGGTGGTCGGCTTCCGTGGTGGGTAGCCCGGTTGATGCAACTTCACTTACATGGACTCAGTTTTCATGGATGTGCTTAAGAGAGTGTGTTTCCCAGACCCTTCGAGATGCATGGTGCGCAGAGTTTGAGCAGCTGCGCCAGGGTACTATGACAGTGTCAGAGTATGCCATCAGATTCAGTGAGTTGTCCAAACATGCACCAATCCTAGGTTGTACAGTTAGGGAGTGAGTCTGGCAGTTCATCGAGGCGCTCAACTATCGTATTATATTAAGCTTGGCTGGAGAGTTGGAGATAGATACCATATATCAGCAACTAGGAGAGATCGCACGGAGGTTGGATGGTATGTGGGGCCATGAGAAAGAGAGAACAAGGAGGTCAAAAGGCCTCGAGGTACTAGAAGATTTAGTAGTTTCCACACGGTAGCTACAACCCATCATGGTAGAGGCTATGTGAGTCATCTAGTTCATTCAACACTTCCAACTTCTAGTGGTGCTCCGAATATTCCGAGGTCTCAGGTTGCACACTTTGCTTAGCCACTCTCTTGTGCACCTCCTACATGGGGTGCCTTCAGCGGTCAGTCTAGCCGAGCAGGCCAGGGCCAGTTCTAGTAGTCACGCCCATCGAGAGCTTGCTTTGAGTGTGGTGATACCCATCATATGGTGAGGGACTACCTCAGACTCTAAAAGGGTGCACCTCCACACACTACGCAGGCTCCAAGGATTTAGCCAGGTCCACAGACTTTATAGGCCATGGTTGCTGCACCAATTGCCGCTCCACCTACACAGCCAGCTAGGGGCGGGGGACAGGCGGGTAGGGGTCGCCATAGAGAGGGAGGCCAGGCCAGATTCTATGCCTTTTTGTGCAGAAAGAAGGCGGTCGCATCAGATGCAGTTATCATGGGTATTGTTCCGGTTTGTCATATAGATGCATCAGTCATATTTGATCTAGGTTCCACTTATTCATATGCGTCATCTTACTTTGCTCCATATTTGGATATATCTCGTGATTCTTTGAGTTCTCTTGTTTATGTGTCTACACCTGTAGGAGATTCTATTGTTGTGGATTGTATATCACTAATGTTTAGTTGTTATTGGTGGGCTTGAGACTAGAGTTGATCTATAGTTACTCAGCATGGTAGACTTTGATGTTATCTTGGGCTGAAGACTTTGATGTTTATTGACAACATCTTGATGTACTCCCTAGTCGGGAAAACATGAGCAACATCTGAGGATCGTGCTCCGGACATTGAGAGAAAAGAAGTTGTATGCAAAATTCTCAAAGTATGAATTCTAACTTGTTTCGGTGGAATTTTTGGGTCATGTGCTGTTAAGTAATGGGATCAAGGTAGATCCAAAAAAGGTTGAAGTAGGTCATAGTTGGCCCAGACCGTCTTCAGCTACTGAGATTAGAATTTCCTTGGTTTGGCCGGATATTATTGCCATTTTGTAGAGGGTTTTTCGTCTATTGCTGCACCTATGGCCAGATTGACCCCGAAGGGTACTCCTTTCAGATGGTCCAAGGAGTGTGAGGCGTGCTTTCAAAAGATCGAGACTGCTTTGACTACAGCCCAGTATTGTTGTTGCCTACAGGTTTAGGGTCTTACACTGTGTATTGTGATGAATCACGCGTTGGGCTTGGCGCGATGTTGATGCAAAACGTTAGGGTGATTGCCTACGCGCCTCGGAAGTTGAAGGTCCATGATAAGAATTATCCTGTCCATGACATGGAATTGGTAGCTATTGTTCATGCATTGAAGATTTGGCGGCACTATTTGCACGGTGTCCCTTGTGAGCTCTATACCGACCACTGGAGTCTACAACATTTGTTCAAACAGACAGATCTTAACTTACAACAATGTAGATTGTTAGAGTTGCTTAAAGACTATGATATCACTATTCTATATCATCCCGGGGATGCCAGTATGGTGGTCGATGCCTTGAGTCAAAAGGCAGAGAGCTTGGGCAGTTTAGCATATCTACCAGCAGCAGAGAGGCCACTAGCTCTATAAGTTCAAGCCTTGGCTAATCAGTTTGTTAGATTGGATGTTTTGGAGCCCAGTCGGGTTGTTGTTTGCGTGGTTTCTCGATCTTCTTTATGTGATCGCATCAGAGAGCGTCAATATGACGACCCTCATTTGCTTGTCCTTAAGGATAAGGTACAACACGACGATGCCAATGAGGTGTCTATTGGAGATAATGCTGTGTTGCAGATGTAGGGCCGATTATGTGAGTTGATCCTTCAGGAGGCCCATAATTTGTGGTACTCCATTCATTTGGGTGCCACTAAGATTCAAGATATGAGACATCCCTATTAATGGAAGAGAATGACGAAAAATATTACTGGAGTATATAGCTCGGTGCCTAAACTCTCAGCAAGTGAAGTATGAGTATTAGAGGCATGGCGGTTTGCTTCAGAGACTTGAGATTCCCTAGTGGGAATGGGAGCGCGTTACCATGGATTTCGTTGTTGGGCTCCCACGGACTCAGAAGAAATTTGACGGAGTATGGGTGATTGTGGATACGTTGACCAAGTCAGGTCATTTCATTTCGGTGGTGACTACCCATTCTTCAGAGCATCTAGCTTAGATCGATATCCACGAGATTGTTCGAATCCATGGTGTGCCGATATCCATTATCTACGATAGAGGTATGTAGTTCACATCGCGTTTCTAGAGCGGTGTGCAGCATGAGTTAGGCACACGTGTTGAGTTGAGTAAAGCATTTCACCCCCAGACAGACGGGTAGTCCGAGCGCTTCATTCAGATATTGGAGGACATGTTTCATGCATGTGTTATGGATTTCAGGGATTCTTGGGATCACTTCTTGCTACTTGCGGAGTTTGTCTACAACAAAAACTACCAATCGAGTATTCAGATGGCACCTTATGAGGCCCTATATGGGAGACAGTGTCATTCTCTAGTTGGTTGGTTTGAGCCGGGAGAGGCTAAGTTGTTGGGCACGGATTTGGTTCGAGATTCCTTGGAGAAGGTCAAGATGATTCAGGATCGGCTTCGTACAACCCACTCTAGACAGGAGAGTTATGTTGATTGAAAGGTTCGTGATATAGCATTTATGGGTGGAGACTAGTTTTGCTCCAGGTTTCACCCATGAAGAGAGTGACGAGGTTCTGGAAGAAGGGAAAGTTGAGCCCTACGTATATCGGTCCTTTTGAGATCCTTGAGAAAGTTGGTGAGGTGTCTTACAAGCTTGCATTGCCACCTAGATTATCTGCAGTTCATCTGGTATTCCATGTTTCTATGCTCCGAAAGTATTATGGTGATGCATCTCATATTTTAGACTTCAGCTCAATCCAATTGTACAAGAATTTGACTTATATTGCGTAGTTAGTTACTATCTTGGACAGACAGGTCCGGAAATTGAGATCAAAGAACATCACTTCTGTGAAGGTTCAATGGAGGGGTCATATGGTTGAGGAGGCAACCTGGGAGCCTGAGCACAACATGCGGAGTCATTATCCTCACCTTTTCATCACTTCAGGTATGTGTTTATGCACGTTCGAGGATAAATATTTGTTTTAAGAGGGGGACAACGTAATGACCCGATCAATCATTTTTTGTAATTGCGCCTCGATTCCCCTTTTGATTCTTCACACATGTGTGTTTATGATTTTTTGACTCACGAGGCTGATTGATTTCGTTGCGGAATGATTTCGGGTCAAATTAGACCCTTTGGTTCTTGACTCAGAACTTAAGTTAGAAATATCAACCAAACATTGACTTTGGTGAAAAAGACCCCGGAATGATGTTTTGATGGCTCCGATAGCTTCGTACTATGTTTTTGGACTTGGGAATATGCCCTCAATCGAATTCGATAGTTCGTAGATTGATTTATGTTGGTTTGCCGAAAATTGGCAATTTGAGGTTTAGAAGTTTCACCGTAGGTTGGCTTTCGGCTATCGGAATCATAATTTTGTTTTGGTCCATGCAATAGGTCGGTTATGATATTTAGAACTTTTCTGCAAAATTTGGTATCGTTTGGAGTTGAATTGATAGGATTCAGATGATTGGTTTCAATTTTAGTAGTTCTTGAACTTTACTTTGAAATTCATGCATTTTTGTGTCTAATTCTTAGTTTTAGATGTTAGTTTTGTGTATTGATCATGCGAGCGAGTTCGTATGATGTTATTAGATTTGTGTAGATGTTTGTTTTGGAGCTCCGAGGGCTCGGATGTGTTTCACATATGTTTCAGAATGTTTAGACTGAAAATAAGAAAACTAGTGTGCTGGTGATCTGATGTTGCAATTGCGAGCGCTAGATTCGCATTTGTGAGCAAGGAATGGGAGGGTCAGGTGCGGGAAATGCGATGCCTAGTTTTTATTTGCGAGGTATGGGTTTTAGTAAGAAACTTCGCATTTGTGATAAATCTGTCGCATTTGCGAAGGGAACAGGGTTTGCATTTCTGAACCCACTGTCGCTTTTGCGATGTTCCCCTTGAGTCTGTCAATGCCACAATTGAGAAAATTTCTTCGCAATTGCGAGGGTTCGCAATTGTGGAACCTGTGTCGGAATCGCGGCATCTACAACTGAACAAAAGGTTAGAAAGTCAGTTAGAAAGTCGGTATTTCATCTCATTTCTCACATCTTAGAACCTTAGACTCGTTAGGAGGTGATTTGGAGAAAGGGTTTTCTTCTACAAACATTGGGTAAGTGATTCTAATGAATTACTAACTATATTTCATCATTATATCTTAGATTTAACATCAAATTTATGTGAATGAAAAAGAAAAATTTGGAAATGTTTTTCAAGTTTTTGAAAAATTAGAAATTGAGTTTTGAGAGTCGATTTGGACTCGGATTTTGAAAGTAATCATATATACGGACTAGTGGGGTTATGGGTAGTCGGAATCTACCCTTGGACCCAGGTTTTGTTCGGGTGGGCCTGGGGTTGATGTTTTTTGACTTTTTGGGAAACGTGTAAAGATCATAACTTTATCTATTGTAATCATTTTCCCTTGCATTGATTGATGATATTAAGTCAATTTTGGTTAGATTTGAGTCGTGTGGAGGCAAATTTTAGGGAAAATCTATTTCTGAGGGTTGAGTTGGCCTAGTTGAGGTAAGTATCTTGCCTAAATTTGTATGGGGGAACTAACCCTTAGGATTTGGGATTGATTGTGTTATTTTTATTATGTGAAAGTCGTGTACGCAAGGTGACTAGTGCGTACACGGGTTATATGTCGTATTTGACCGGTTTAGGTTATTTAGACTTTTTTCATGCCTTTAATTGAATTGTCACACATGTTTAATTCTCATTGTCAATCTACGTTTACTTGTGTTAGTCTATCCTTACATGCCTTGTTTGACTTTGTTAATACTTGTTCTATATCTTATAACTGTCCTTATTGCTTTGTTACATCCTTAATTGTTGAATTATACTTGAAGTCGTTTTTTCGTTAATTGTCTTCTTGTTGAGTTATTGGTGTTGAAGTTGTGAAAGTCATTATCATATTGAAGCGAAATTGTTAATTCTTGATATGTCTTCCTTGTTGAGCAATACACATTCATTGTTATTATTGATATTCTTGTACACATTATGATTGAAGCATGGGCTATTATTTTGGGAACATTAATATTGTTGTGGTGTACTCATACAATACTTACTGGGTACCATTGTGGTGTACTCGTACTGTGCTTCTGCATATCTTTTTGTGTATTTCCAGGTATGTTTTCCCGTGTTGGACGTTAGTGATTGATTTGTAGCTATTCGCGACTTTAAGGTATACCTACTCGGCGTTAGCAGACCTCGGAGTCACCTTCCATATCATTGCATTTGGTTGTTTTTCTTATTTAGACAGTGTTGTGGCAGGCATTCTATATTATACTATAGAGTTTATGACTCAATTATACCGTTTTTGAGGAGTGTTGTAGAGACCCTATTTTGGGAGTTTTTATGAGTTATCAGTCTTGCTTTAATATTTCTGTTGATTATTTCTGTTGAGTTATTATTAAATATCAGGCTTACATAGTCTTAGAGATTATGTGTCATCACGACATCCTAAGGTGAAAAATTGGAGTCATGACAGTTATTTCCTCAAAATAGGATTAGGCAAGATACGTACCTTAACAAGCCCCAAAAAACCGTTCAAAATCGCTTTTCCCTTGGAAATCACCTCCAACCAGCTCGAATCTAGAAAAACACAACTCAGTAACGTTAAACACAACTATAATTTCAAATAATAAAGTTTCAATCTTTGGTCAGTTGCAAATAAGTCAACAAAAGTTTACCGGATAACATGGTCAAAACCCGAGTCAAGGGGTAGATCTCGACTACCCATAAACCCAGGAGTCCAAATATGTGTTTGATTTTCAAATCTATGTCCAAATCATAACTCAAAACCTCAATTTTTACTTTCATAATTTTTAGGAAAAGACCCCAAATTTAATCCCAAAAATACATGTTTTAGGTGTTAATAATCTATATACATTCTTGAAATAATACCAAAAATGAGTAGAAATCACCTACCCCAATGTTTTGTGTGAATATCTCTAAGCAAAATCACCCCTCTCCAAGTCTAGGGTTATAAATATGAGAGAATATGCTAAAATTCTAATTAATAACCCAGCGTCCCTGAGATTGCAAATACGAACTAACCACCCCACCCCCTACCCCCACCCCCCGAGCCCAAAAGTTGCAAATGCGACAAAGCTCCTTCCTAATGCGACACAGCCTTCGCAAATGTGATGTCTGCTTCATAGTTGCAAAGCTAGCTTTCCCAGCCCCCTATGTCAAATGCGAGGTCATGTCAGCAAATGGAACCTACATATCATCGTAAATGCGATGGCTACAATACCAGCAAATCCAATACTTAGCAAAGCAGTCTAAAACCAATTCGAAATACACTCGAGACCCCCGAGGACCATTCCAAATATTCACACAATTATAAAAACCTCATATGAACTCATTCGTCATCTTAAAATATTAAAATAACATTTGCAATTAAGAATCAAGCATCGAATTACAAGTTGCACTTCTCTTAAGTTCAAGACTTTCTAAGCTTCCAACCAAGCATCCGATTCATGCCTAACCAACTCGAATCGCAACCCAAATTTTCACACAAGTTCAATACCACAAAATGAACTTATTCCAAATTCTGAAACAATATTCAGATTCTGATATCATCAAAGCCAACTATTGGTCAAACTTAAAAACTTTCCAATTCTTTAAGTTACCAACTTTCAGTAAATAGGCTAAAAATCCTCTAGGGACCTCCAAATCCAAATCCGAACATATACCTTAGTCCAAAATAACCATATGAACCTATTAAAATTTTCAAATCACCAAGCCAAGGTCTTCTACTTAAAAGTCAAACTTTGGTCAAGTCTTTCGACTTAAGGCTTCAAAAGTAATACTAAGTGTTCCAATTCTTTCCTGAACACCCTGAAGACCAAGCCACCCATCCCTGTAAGTTAAAAATCACCAAATATACTTATGGAATTCAAATAGGGAAACAAGGCTCAAATACTGAAAATGACCGGTCGGGTCGTTATAGAAGGTTTGGTTGGTTTTATTGGAAAAATCTAGTTATTACTTCTTTTACTGAATATATTTACTATTTTCCGACTATATTCATGTTATTACTATTGTTGCTTTTCTTTATATTTCTATTCTTATAAATTATACAAGTATATCAAGTGAGTATCTTTTAACATAAAAATCTCGTCACTACTCCATCAAGGTTAGCCAAGATACTTACTGAGTACATGCGGTCGATTGTACTCATACTACACTGCTGCACCTTCTTTGTAGATATTTTAGCGAAGCAGTTGCGGAGTTAGAGGGTGAGCATTGAAGAATACAGCGTTCCAGCCATCTACTATCATTTTTTCTATTTGTAATTCTATTTATGTAGCTTCCAAACAGATGTTGTATTTCTTCTTGCCGATATTGTAAAATTCTAAATCTTAGTTGCTGTGATTCTTAGGTCATGACAAGTTTTTGGAAATTTAAACTATTTTTTATTCCAATCTTTGTATGAAAATATATGACTATTTTAGTGAAAGAAGGCCAATACTATCATTTTTGAAAATCTGCACTAAACAATTATGCACTTATGTGTATAACCTCATTTAGTACTTGGATTTCTTTTTATCATTTTGGGACCTAGGGAGCTCGGGTTGAAGTGATGTTTACCTAAGAGAATGGACTAAGTGATTCTCACTCAAATTTAGTTTTATAACATGAATCTATCACCAGTTTAGCCTTAAAATCAAGGATTCAAAAGAGAAAAAGAAGATTTTTGAATTGAAAGCTAAAAACAATAATTTGAGGTTTTGAACAATAATTTAGACCCATATTTGGAAGCTAATCACATATTTGAACATACAAAATTGTGAGTCAACAGGATCTCACTTTCATTTCGAGATTTGATCATGTGGGGCCGAGTTAACTTTTAAGATTTTATTAAAGATCAAAACTTTATAATTTGGCATTGATTTTTATAGCTTTATTTGACTTTTTGACTATTCTTTGGACTAGATCGGGCTCGTGTTATGGATTTGAAGCTAGAAAGCAGATTCTAAAGAAATGAACTAGCTCCTGATAAACTAAGTATCTTGCTCAACCTCGACTTGAGGAAATATTTCCTAAAATTAACTTATATGCTATGTATTTAGGGGTAACATATATGAGAGGTGATGAGCATGTAAGCGCATACCGAGGTTATACTATACTTGGGGTAAATTTTAGGCTTCACTATGTCTTATTTTGATATAGGTCTACTTGTGACATGCTTTACCTATTCATATAAATATTTAAGCATTGTTATTCATGCTAGATATCATGTCTAGGCTTTTGGCATTTCATTTGGGCATGATGGTCTAAATGTATGTTGGATTTCATATTATGGTTGTTGTCATATATCATGCAAATGCATACGTCATGCATATCGAGTATCTCTTGTCATATGCATTACATCATGCATGCCAATCATTCATGTACATGCATAGTAAGGATGAGCATGATATTAGCACGACGAGTATTTCTATATGGATTTTATGTGTGTGTGTGTGTATACACACACAAAATAACACATGGTGAGGATAATAGGGATATTGGCATGATGATGTTTCTATGTTGATTGATGATTGCTTTAAAGCTATTATGCTTGGATTTGATGCCTGGATTGGATCCATCCCACCAGAGTCATGTGATAACCCATGTTATCCTAGGTTGTGTATGCATAAGTTGTGAGAAACTAACAGGTTTCTGGTTTGACATAAGGTACCGTATTCATGTATTCTTAAATGCATATCATCCTCATTGTGCTACTTGATGAATTTTACATATGCATGAGACTTATTAGCAGGTTGTGGGACACTTGGAGGGTGTCCTGATATAAAGTTCGAGTCTTTATCATGCATATACAGTCTATACTCATGTATAAGAATTCGAATAAATGTTGCCTTATACATAACTCCTTTATATGCGGATTCTTTTATCTATATATTTTTTTGTCATAGTATCTGAGAAAATATGCTTCTTATCTCCTACTTCTATTGTGCACCTTATTATTCATACTTGTTGATCCTCAGTTGTTTCTCTATTTTTTTATATTCTTATGACTTCACAAGTTATACAAAATGAGTGTCTTTTGACAAAAACCTCGTCACTACTTCATTAAGGTTAGTTTTCATAATAACCGAGTATGTGGGGTCGGTTTTACCCATACTATATTTTTACATCTTGCATGAAAATTATAGAGCTATGTTGTTACGGAGTACGAGGGCGAACTTTGAAGACATCAGTGTTCCAGTTATTAGCTACCATTTTTATCATGGTAGTTTAGAATTTGTATTTTTGTTTGTGTATATTATAATACATAATGTATTTTCTTCATACTAATATTGTATTCTATTTCTTAGTTGCTCATGACTTGTGACTCTAGTTCTTGATGTGGTTTTTATCAAATTTTGTGTTATTGTTTCATTATTTATTTCATGAACTTCAGTTTAGATTGTCTTTTATGTTGGTTGTTTTGCCTAGCTGGTTTTGGTTATGTACTATCACAGCTTCGTGGGATTTGGATCCTGACATAATTCATGATACTCTCTTATTTGATTTTAACTACCCGACTAATCGTTTTGAATATTTGCATTATGTTTGATGGTTCCAGGGCATGAGTAGTTTTGTATGATGTATAATGACTTGCGTGTATCATCGGTTTTGATTTTCAGGTTATTCAAAATTAATTTGGAAGAATGAAAATCATTTTAGAAGCTTTAAGTTGGAAGAGTTGACCAAGTTTAACTTTTGTATTTGACCCCGGATTAGAGTTTTGATGGTTCTGTTTGGTCCGGGTGGTGATATTTGGACTTGGGCATATTGTAACGACCCAACCGGTCGGTTCGAATTTAATAACCCCGTTCCCTTAAATAAAACTAGCCGAATGTGTTTTTAATAATTTATGATTTGCAGGGATGGTTGGTTCGGGATTTGGATGTGTTTGGGTTGAAATCGGAACACTTGGTTCCTTAAGTTAACCTTAAAAGGCCAAGTTTGACTTCGGTCAACATTTTGAGAAATCGACCTCAGAATCGAGATTCGACGGTTCCAGTAGGTTCGTATGATGATTTCGGTCTTGGGCGTATGTTCGAATTGGGTTTTGGATAACCCGGAAGCGTTTTGGCGCTTAATAGTGAAAATCAACTATTTGAAGGTTTAAAGTTCTTTAAAAATTGGTTTGGAGTAGGTTTTTGAGCAATTGAAGTCCGTTTGGAATTCCGAGTTTGGGAATAGTTCCGTATAGTGATTTAAGACTTGCACGCAAATTTTCGTGTCATTCTGAGCAGTTTATGTATATTTTCGCGCATTTGAAGTAAACTGAAGAACTTGAAATTCTTAAGTTTGAATCAATTTGGTTTAGGGTATGATTCTTAGATTTGATGTTGCTTTATGCGTTCCGAGAGTTCGAGCGAGTCCGTTTTATGATTTCAAACCTGTTGGTATGCTCGGGAGGGGCCCCAGGGGTCCCGAATGTTAACCGGACGAGGCTCGGACCAATTTTGGAAAATTGAGCAAGGACTGAAGCTCCCAGCTACTGTCATAATCGCACCTGCGCATTGGACAGCCGCAGGTGCGAGCTTGTAGGTGCGATCCACCAATCGCAGGTGCGAACAAGAGAAACCTGCCCAGCCATCGCAGATGCAAAGCATTTGGCGCACCTGCGAACACGCAAGTGCGATGGCCTTGTGCGCTTCTGCGCAGTGCGGAACCAGGAAAAGAAGGAAAATGCGCACCTGTGAGGAATTTCCGCATGTACGGTACTCCTTCCGCATGTGCAAAAAACCTATCTGGGCGGAACCTTAAAACGGACGAAACTCAGTCCATTTCTTTCTATTTTTCATCTATTGTTGGGCGATTTCAGAGCTCTCTGTGAGGAGTTTCAACTATCAACTTGGAGGTAAGTTAATTCTACACCCTTTGAGTTAAATACATAGATTATAAGTAGATTATAACTAGTAAATCTTAGAAATCAAAGAGTTAAATAAAAAATCTAGATTTTTATAAAAATGAGATTTTGACCACGAAAATAGTTATGGAATCGGGTAGAAATTATATATTCAAGTTCTTGAGATTATGGGTAATGTTTTCATCCGAAAATTTCCAGAATCCAAGCACGTGGGCCCGGGGTGAATTTTAAAAATTTTACCATTTTGTATAAGGTAATTTATTTAATAGATAAATTTCAAATTATTTTGCATATATTAATTATTTTGTATAATATTTGGATAGTTTCGGTGTGATGACTCAAAATGTCATCTTTAAATTTAATGATTAATTATGTAATCTAAGTACTATTTACCATTACTCGACTTGAGTGTGCAGTCCGTAAAAAAATTTCGGAAAAGTTTTCAGGTGAAAAATGGATTAAAATGTGAATTAGAGCTTTAAAACTCAACTGAGTTGACTTTGGTCAACATTTTGAGCAAACAGACTCGGATCAGTGTTTTGACAATTTTGGTAGGTCTGTATCATGATTTGGGACTTAGGTGTATGCCCGGAATCAAATTTCGAGATCCCTAGCCAGAGATATGGAATTTTGATAAAAAAATTAAAAGTTTAAGTTCAAATAGTGACCGGATGTCAAATTATGTGCAAACGACCCCGGAATAGAATTTTGATGATTCCAACAGCTCCGTATGGTGATTTTGGACTTAGGAGCGTGATCGGAATTTTATTTGGAATTCTGTAGTAGAATTAGGCTTGAAATGCCAAAAGTTGAATTTTTGGGAAGTTTGACCGAGGGGTTGACTTTTTGATATCGGGGTCGAAATCCGATTCTGAAATTTTTTATAAATCCATTATGTCATTTATGACTTGTGTGCAAAATTTGAGGTCAATCGGAATTGATTTGATATGTTTCGGCGCAAAATATAGAAGTTGGAAGATTTGAAAACTCATAATTCGATTCGATACGCGATTCGTAATTTCGGCGTTGTTTGGCATGGTTTGAAACCTCAACTAAGTTCATATTATATTTTAGGACATGTTGGTATATTTGATTAAGGTACCGAGGGCCTCGGGTGGATTTCGGAAGGTTACCGGAATGAATTTCGGACAAAAAGGAGCTGCTGGAATTTTTCTGTTGCAGAAGCTGTTTTTGGACAGCAACCGGTGCAATCGCAGAGCTAATTTTGGAAGCTTATATCTTAAAATCTATAAGGAATCTGAACATTTTCAAAACTTGAAATTTGTAGCCCTTTGATTCTAGTTTCCAGAATGATAAACCATTTATCATTCAGACATTTATACAAAATGTTATGATCGATTGACTGAAGCTGCTACTGCAGATTTTTGCTACAGCAGTGTGCATCGCCAGAAATTTCTGCTGCACAGGGCTGACTTTGAGAGCTTATATCTCGCAACCTATAAGGATTTGGGCGATAAGCAAAACATGAAAGTTGTATTACTTTGTATCTAGTCTGCAGAACTTTAAACCGTTTAGCAGTTGGAGTTGAGTACAAGAAGTTATGATTGATACACTACAGGCTGTCGAGGAAGAGTTTGATGTTTTCAACATAAGCATGTAATGATCCAAAAGTCCATTTTTAGTTCTAGAGATCGAAATTCGATTTCGAGACTTTCGACATTTTGATAATGAATTATAGGAGTGATCTGGAAAGTTTGGTCTAATTTCATCAAGTAGCGATTGAGTTTTAAGCGCGAAATATGAGTTAATTATTTAACGAGCGAAATTGGTATCACATTGAGCAAATGAGCTCCGAATTGAGTTTCGATTGAACGAATGGGTTCGTAGTTTTATTTGTGACTCATAGGAACAAGAATCGTCGAATTTCGAGTTCGTATGATGGAGTTAGAGCTTTTTTAGTGAAATAAAACTGTTGGTGTAAATAGTCCTGGTGTGCACCTTTAGCGACCAGATGTGACACTTTTAGCGATGGGATTGGACTTTTAGCGACCGGAATAGTGTTTTTGGGGCAGAAACTTAAGGACCAAAAATGTTCATTTCCTTCATTTCGTTTTGGAGTTTTGGAGCACGGTTCTTGGGCGATTTTGAGAATTTCTTCAAGACTTCAACTTGGGTAAGTGTCCTATATCCAAATGTGATTATATTTCATAAATCCATGGTCATATTCATCATTTATTTCGGATTTAAATGGAAGAAATCAAGATTTTTGCAAAATCTTCCAAAAACAAAAATTTAAGATTTGGAGGTCGAGTTGTTATCGGATTTTGGTAAAATTGGTATGGGTGGACTCGTAATTGAATGGGTTGTCGGATTTTGTAAGTTTCGCCGGATTCCGAGATGTGGGCCCCACGGACAAATTTTGAGCTAATTTCGGATTTTAATGAAAATATAATATTTTCTTATGAAAGAGATTACTATAATTTTTGTTGACTGTATCGAATTAATTATGACTAGATACGAGTCGATCGGAGTCGGAAATTCGAGAAAAAAGCATAATACTTGGTTAAATTGAAGCAAGTCGTGGTAAGTGACTTGTCTAACCTTGTGTGGGGGAAATTTTCCCTAGGATTGGTATTGATGTAATTATTGAAATATGTTAAAAGTCGTGTGCACGAGGTGACGAGTGTGTACACGGGCTAAATTGCGAAAGATTATATTTTTAAATTGTGTAGATCACTGTTGCGCATTTATTAAATTATTTTATCTCGTTATATTCTTCATCATTGATCTGAGATATATACTTCAAATTTGTTTGATCTTTTCTTACTAATTGTTTTACCTGTTTAGTTGAAACTTAGTTTCTTTTATTCTGTGCATTATTTGAAGGTTGATTTTCTTTAAATTAAATATTATTAATATGAAGTATTTGACATTTTTAAACTTGATATTGAAGCAACGTAGTAAAGATTTTGAAATATTATTTTCCTAAATTATTTACTCCTGAATATTTTTATACTCATTGTGAGGGAGCCGTGAGCTCTTTATTGTGGAAAACTATTATTGATGATTTATTTTGGCATGAGCCATGAGCTCTTTATTGCGGAAAAATATTGTTATTGCATTATTTTGGCAAGTTAAATTATTTGAGCACTTGAGGTGCAAATTGTGATATATTGTGATATTGATACGCATGCGGTGGTATAAGGTCTGGGTGTTGAAACGCATGCGGTGAGATAAGGGTGGCTTGATACGCGTGGCTGGTAGCGTGGCTAGTAGGGGAACTACTAGAAGTCATGCGGTGTGATAAGGGTGGCTAAAATGCGGGATGCTATTTCGGGAAAAATGTTTTCTTTAAATAAATTGTGAAGGCTCCCGCGGTGATATAAGAAAATGAGATATTGTGAATTTATTTATGATTTGGGACTACGAGGCGGTACCTCGGGAGTGCCCTTGTTGATATTGATTTATGGTCGTAGTTGCCTTTGATTATTATTGTGATTTTCATAAAGTTGAAGGAAATTCTGTTTTGATTTCCACGAGATATTATTTGCAATTATTTGGTGTCATTAAAAGTGACATACTATTTGATTCATTTTCAATGTCATTTTATTTTACTACATTGATAAACTTTTTACCATGCCATTATTATATTTCAGTAGGGCCTCACCTGATCTCGTCACTACTCTACCGAGGTTAGGCTTGGCACTTACTGGGTACCGTTGTGGTGTACTCATACTATGCTTCTGCACATCTTTTTATGCAGATCCAGGTATATTTTACCAGCTTAGACGTCATTGAGTTTCCTGCGCATGGAGACTTCGAGGTATATCTGCCAGCGTCCGCAGACTCCGGAGTCCCCTTCTATCATTTTTTGTTACTTCCTTATATTTTATCTAGACCTTGACATATAGAGACATTGAGAATAAATTCTTAGAAGCTTGTGACTTATTTCTACCAGGTTTTGGGAGTTGAAATTGTTTGAATTGTAGTTTATTTATTTCAGATATTTATTATTATTCCGCATTGATAGGCTTACCTAGTCTTAGAGACTAGGTGCCATCACGACATCCTACGGAGGGAATTTGGGGTCGTGACATTCGGATTTTTCGGCGTCGAATCGAGAATTCAACGCATCGTGGTAATCGAAAAGTGGATTTTGAGACGAGGTAAGTCTCTTGTCTAATCTTGTGAGGGGAAAATTACCCCATAGGGATTAAATTGAATAATTATTGATAATTGCGGGGGCTACGTACGCACGAGGTGACGAGAGTCCGTGCGTAGCTACTATTAATGCTAATGTCCGGGTAGTTTAGGACTCAAAGCATGAATTACTTGTGTAAATTGTATTCTTTGTTTAATTAATATTAATCGATATGTATATATGAATATATTGTGAATTGTTAGATAATGAATTATTATTCTTGCTCGTTAAGGAATTAATTGTTATTCCTGTAAATGAGATTTAATTGATAAATTTAAAATTTATTGAAATTGAATTGCAGCTTGTAAAGTTATTTGATAAATTGGAGGTTTTATTGAAATTGCATGATTTAAAATAAATAAATTAGAAAAATTGTTGCATTTGAAGGATTGTTATTATTTCTGCTTAATGAATAAAATTATTGTTAACTCTGTGAACCATGCTGATTTGAATAATTACAATTTATTCCAATTATTATTATTCACCCATAGTGAGTGTCAAAGTCGGTTATCTCGTATCTACCACTTCGAGATTAGGCTTGATACTTACTGGGTACACGTTATTTTCGTACTCATACTGCACTTTCTGCACATTTTATTATGCAGGTACATATATGTATAATGGCCTTGTGGGCGCAGAGGTGTGGTTAATAATTGTGGGGACATAGGTGAGCTGCATTCTATATTACGATCCGCAGCTAATAGAGTCTCCTTCAGAGTTATTATGTTTTCCTATCTAATTTGTATTCTGGACAGATGTTGTAGTTTATTTTTAATTCACTAGTAAATGCTCATGCACTTGTGATACCTGGTTTTGGGAGTGGTTGCGAATTGTTTAGAAAATTTAGTTGCTAAAAATATTTATCATTTACTCTATGAGTTGTATCTTTAAAATTTTATTGAAGAAATTTTTATTTCAAAAATACTAAAATGGGTAATTAAGTTAATAGATTATGGTTGGCTTGCCTGACAGTGGTGTCCGGCGCCATCGCGGCCTTTAATTGGATTTTGGATCGTGACACATATGATCGGCTTTGCATTTGGAGGCTTCTCGAAGGTTTCGGCCATAATTGGCGAAAGTTGGCAATTTAAAGGTTTGGAAGGTTCATAAGTTTGATTGGGAGTTGACTTTGATGATATCGGGTTCAGATTGTTATTTCGCGAGTTGGAATAGTTTCGTTATGTCATTTGGTCCTTGTGTGCAAAATTTGAGGTTATTCTGAGTTGATTTGATATGGTTCAGCACGACCTTTGGAAGTTAAAAGTTCATTAAGTTTGATTTGAGATACAATTCGGGTTTTTGATATTGTTATGTAGGATTTGAGGTCTCAAGTAGGTCTGTGTTATGTTTTGAGACATGTTGGTTTGTTCGAACGGGGTCCCGAGAGGCTCAGGTGGGATTCAAGGTTATCACAGATCATTTCGGAGCTCTATGCATTGCTGATTTTTTGTTGCTATATGAGGGCGACTCATTCGCGGAGGTTTTGTGGCCGGCTCACTGCGTTCACTGATACTGGGCTTATTCGTGATGCATAGGAGATTTGATCTTCGCGGTCACATTTTGTATTTTGCGATCGCGATGCTTGGCAAGCTGGGCTAGAGTTTGTTTTACGCGTTTCCAAGGGTCCTGCCTGGAATGTGAAGGTTTTTCAAGGCAGTGTGATTTCTTTTCTACGCAATCACGAGGGAAGTACCGTGATCGCGATGCATATGACTGGGCAGTGTATATAAGTACTCTATTTTGGACCCTTGACTTATTTTATCATATTTTGAGTTATGGAGCTCGGATTTGGGTGATTTTAGAGGAAATTTTCACCACTTGAATTGGGGTAAGTATTTTTGACTTGGTTTTGATTATATTCCATGATTCCATCTTCAATTTTGGCATATAATTGATAATTTTAAAAGAGAAATTGGGGGGATTTGTCTAATCTTTCCTAAAGTGAATTATTGAGATTTGAACATTTATTCGGAGTCGGATTTGAGTAAAATTAGCATGGTTGGAGTCGTAATTGAATGGGTTTCCTGAATTTGTGAGTTTTGTTAGGTTACGAGGTGGGAGCCCGGGTTTTACTTTTTGGTTGACTATGCTACTTGAATTATGTGTGGGGATTTTGTGAAAACTTTGCAAAAATAGAGGTTTGAAGGTCGATTTGAGGTCGGAATTGGATGATTTTGGTATGGTTGGACTCATTATTGAATGGGTATTCGAAATTTTTAAATTTTGTCGGGTTCTGAGGCATGGGCCCGGGGTTGACTTTTTGGGTTGGCTTTTTGATTTTGGTAAAAGATCTTAGCTTTATCATCTAGAATTAATTCATATATCTTTTATTAATAGTATTATATTATTTTAGATAGATTCAAGCCTTCCGGAGGTTGATATGCGCGGTAAGGGCTTGTTAAGGGACTAATTTGGCTTGTAAGGGCGGATTGTCTGGAGGTTGATACGCGCGGTAAGGGCTTGTTAAGGAACTAATTCGAGCCTTCCGGAGGTTGATACGCTCGGTAAGGGCTTGTAAGGGCGCATTGTCCTCTCATGTTTTTCTCTTGATGGTGTACACGCGTATATTTAGGAAATCTGATCAGTGGTTTGGTATGGAATTGGAAAGGTTAAGGAAATCTAGCCAATGTTTGTTTTGATTTTGCATTTCATCTTTATTTGCAATTTCAGTGATTATTTACCTAATTTAACTACATATCATCTCTATATGCCGAATGTTGACTGAGCATAGTATTTGAGAAATTGTACACATACACACACAAATGCTTCTTTCTGTGCTTTATAACTTGATTTCATTATTGTTTAGTACTTGTTAAAAAGACTAAACTGTACAGGTTATAGCTAGAATCATTTATACTTTATGCTTCTTTTACCTCGTCAAGGTTAGCTACGATACTTATTGAGTACATTGGGTCGGTTGTACTCATACTGCACTTTGCACTGTGTGCAGATCCAGGTACATCTGTACATGGTGATTGCTAGATTGGTGCTAGTACTTGCTCGGAGACTTTGAGGTAGCTGCTATGACGCCCGTAAACCTTGATTCTCCTTCCTTTTATTTTTTCCAGTACTGTTCTACTATTCAGATAGTTGTACTAGAGTTTTCTTTATGTTGAGATGTTGTAGTGCTTATGTACTTGTTGACACCAATTGTTGGGATCGTTGTAGTAGAGTTTCGGTTACTTTTATCAGTGCGGAATCATACCAAACCAACTCAGATTGGCCTCAAATTTTGTATGCAAGTCTCAAATGACACGACGGACCTATTCCAACTTTCGAAACCAAAATTTGAGCCCGATATCAACAAAGTCAACTCTCGGCCAAACCTCTCAACCTTCCAAACCTTTAATTTTTCAATTATCGCCAAAACGCCTCAAACCAACCTAGGGACCTCTAAATCAATACTTCGGACGTACAACTAAGTCCAAAATTACCATACAAAGCTATTGGAAGCATTAAAACTCCATTCTGGAGTCATCTACTTAAAAGTCAAACTCCAGTCAACTCTTTCAACTTAAGCCTTCAACTTTGAGACTAAGTGTCCCAATTCACTCCGAAACACCCTTGAAATCAAACCAACAACCCCAGCAAGTCCCATAACCATAAATGAACATATAAGAAGCAATAAATAGGGAAACGGGGCTATAATATACAAAACAACCGGCTGGGTCATTACATTTTCTCTCTCTTAAACAAATGTTGTCCTCGAACGGGTCTAGAATAATACCTGAAGTCTCAAATAGGTGTGGATAACTACTACGCATCTCCCGCTCGGTCTCCCAAGTAGACTCTTTGACCAGGTGACCTCTCCAACGAACTTTCACTGATGCAATATTCTTCGACCTCAACTTTCGAACCTGCCGGTCCAAAATAGCCACTTGCTCCACATCATAAGTCAAATCTCTATCCAGTTGTACCATGCTGAAGTCCAAAATATGTGACGGATCACCACAACACTTCTGGAGCATAGAAACATGAAACACTGGGTGAACACCTGATAGACTAGGTGGAAATGCAAGCTTGTAAGCCACCTCTCCCACTCTATCAAGCACCTCAAAAGTACCAGTATGCTAAGGGCTCAACTTGACCTTCTTCTTGAACCTCATCACACCCTTCATCGGCGAAACTTTGGGCAATACCTTCTCACCCACCATGTAAGCAACATCAGGAACCTTTATCAGCATAACTCTTCTGCATGGACTGTGTTGTACGAAGATGCTCCTGGATCACCTTCCCCTTCTCCAAGGCATCACAGACTAAATCAGTGCCCAATAACCTAGCCTCCCCATGCTCAAACCAATCGACCGGAGAACCACATCTCCTCACATATAAGGCTTCATAAGGAGTTATCTGAATACTTGAATGGAAGTTATTGTTGTAGGCGAACTCTGTTAACGGAAGAAACTGATCCCATGAACCACCGAAATCCATAATACAGGCTCATAACATATCCTCCAAGATCTGAATAGTGCACTCGGACTGCCCATCTGTCTGAGGATGGAATATTATACTCAACTCAACCCGAGTGCCCAACTCTCGTTGCACTACTCTCAAAAACTGTAATGTGAATTACGTGCCTTGGCCAGCAATTATGGAAATGGGCACACCATGTAAGTGAATAATCTCCCGGATGTAAATTTGAGCTAACTGCTCTGCCGAATAGGAAGTCATCACCGGAATGAAGTGTGCGAACTTAGTCAACCGGTCCACAATAACCCAAACTGCGTCACATTTTTTCAAGGTTCGCAACAAACCCACCACAAAATCCATAGTGATGCGCTCCCACTTAAACTCTAGTATCTCAAGTCTCTGAATCAACCCTCCCCATTTCTGATGCCCATACTTCACCTGCTGACAATTCAAACACCGAGATATCTAAGCAACAATATCTTTCTTCATTCTCCGCTACCAATAGTGTTGTTTCAAGTCATAGTATATCTTCGTGACACCTGGGTGAATGGTATAGCACGAACTGTGAGCCTCCTCAAGATTAAATCTCTCAACCCATCCACATTTGGAACACAAATCCGGCCTTAAAGCCGCATAACACTATGATCACCAATCACAACCTCCTTAGCGTCACCTGTTACACTGTATCCTTCAACATAAACAAGTGAGGATCATCAAAATGGTGAGCCTTGATATGCTCCAACAACGATGATTGTGCCACAACACAAGCAAGAACATGGCTGGGCTCCGAAACATCTAATCTCACAAACTGATTGTCCAAGGCCTGAACATCCATGGCTAGTGGCCTCTCTACTACCAGTAAATATGCCAACCTGCCCATACTTTCAGCCTTTAACTCAATGCATTGGCCACCACATTGGCCTTCCCCAGATGATATAATATGGTGATATCATAGTCTTTCAGCAACTCTGACCATCCCTATTGCCGCAAATTAAGGTCTTTCTGCTTGAGCAAATGCTGGAGACTTCGATGGTCGGTATACACTTCGACGCTAGAACTCACACTTAGAGAATGTAGCATATAGCTTCTTCTCCCTCAAAGTCTGGAGCACAATCCTCAGATGCTGCTCGTGATCCTCCCGGCTGCATGAGCACATCAATATATTATTAATAAATACTATGATGAAAGAATCAAGGTACGACTGGAATAAATTATTCGTCAGGTGCATAAAGACAGTTGACGGGTCCTGAAGGCCGTCTTCAGAATATTTGTATCCCGAATATTCAACTGATGATACCCCGACATTAAATCAATCTTCGAAAATACTTTAGCACCCTGAAGCTTGTCAAATAAATCATCAATGCGCGGTAGTGGGTACTTGTTCTTAATTGTAACTTTGTTTAGCTGCCGGTAGTCAATACACATCCTCATAGTACCATATTTCTTCTTCACAAATAGAATGGGTACACCCCAAGGCGACACACTGGGCTTGATGAATCCCTTATCAAGAAACTCCTGAAGTTGTTCCTATAACTCTTTCAATTTCGCTGGTGCCATGCGATACGGTGGATTAGAGATGGGTTGAGTGTCGCCACTGGATCAATACCGAAATTAATGTCCTTGTCGGGTGACATGCCAGGCAAATCTACAGGAAACATATCTAGAAAGTTTTTCACTACCGGAACAGACTCAATGGTAGAAATATCAGCACTAACATCCCTCACAAAGGCCAAATACGCTAGACATCCCTTCTCAACCATCCGTTGAGCCTTCAAATATGAGATCACTCTACTAGGAACATAATCTAGGAACCTCTCCACTCAACCCTAGGCAACCCCGACATCGCATACGTCACGGTCTTAATGTGACAATCCAGAATAGCATGACATGGTGACAACCAATCCATGCTTAAAATATCATCAAAATCAACCATGCTAAGCAGTAAAAGATCAACTCTCGTCTCTAATCCCCCAATAGTTACCACACACGACTGATACACACAATCCACCACAATAGAATCATCCACCGGTGTAGATACATGAACATGCATAACTAGAGAATCACGGAGCATATACAAATAATGAGAAACATATGATAACACATATGAATAAGTGGAACCAGGGTCAAATAATATCGAAGCCTCCATGTGGCACACTGAAACAATACTTGTGATCATGGCATTGGAAGCAACTACCTCTGGCCTGGCTGGAAATATGAAGCAACGGGCCTGACCACCACTTGATCGATCTCCCCCTCTAGGGCGATCTCGAACTGATTGTGCCCAACCCCTAGCTGGATGTGCGGGTGGTGCAACTGGTGGTGCTAAAATCATAGGCTGAGAGCTCTGCTGTAGAACCCTACTCAATAGTTTGGGGCAATTTCTCTTGAGATGATTCAAGTCCCCGCACACGAAACAACATCTCCTCTAACGAAGTTGCTGACCCGGATAATCTGAATAGCTGCCTGTGGAACCCTGTGTAGATGAAGCATGGTAAGAACTCTATGCCGGCAAAGCACTGAATGATAACTGAGTTGGGCATGCTAGGAACTACGCCACAACACAAGTAAGAACATGGCTGGGCTCCGAAATATCTCATCTCACAAACTGATTGGCCAAGGCCCGAACATCCATGGCTAGTGCTCTCTCTACTACCAGTAAATATACCAAACTGCCCATACTCTCAGCCTTCCTACTCAATGCATCAGCCACCACATTGGCCTTCCCCAGATGATATAATATGATGATATCATAGCCTTTCAGCAACTCTGACCATCTCAACTGCTGCAAATTAAGGTCTTTCTGCTTGAGTAGATGCTGGAGACTTCGATGGTCGATATAGACCTCACAATGAACACCGTACGTATAGTGTCTCCAAATCTTCAATGCATGAACAATGACTTCCAACTCTAAGTCATGCACATGGTAATTCTTATCATGAACCTTCAATTGCCGAGATGCGTAGGCAATCACCCTACCGTCATGCATCAACACCGCGCCAAGCCTCATAAGCGATGCATCACAATACACAGTGTAAGATCCTGAACCTGTAGGCAACACCAATACTGGCACTATAGTCAATGCAGTCTTAAGCTTCCGAAAGCTATCCTCACGCTTATCAGACCACCTGAATGGGGCACCCTTCTAGATCAATCTAGTCAAAGATGCAGAAATGGACAAGAAAACCTCTATAAAATGATGATAATAACCTGCCAAACCCAAGAAGCTCTGAAACTCTATAGCTGAAGACAGTCTAAGCAACCTTTGAACTGCCTCAGTCATCTTTGGATAATGAGAAACATATGATGACACATATGAATAAGTGGAACCAGGGTCAAATAATACTGAAGCCTCCATGTGGCACACTGAAACAACACTTGTGATCACGGCATCGGAAGCAACTGCCTCTAGCCTAGCTGTAAATGCATAGCAATGGGCTTGACCACTACTTGATCAACCTCCCCCTCTAGGGCGACCTCGGGATGACTGTGCCCCACCCCTAGCTGGATATGCGGGTGGTGCAACTGGTGGTGCTAAAATCATAGGCTGAGAGCTCTATTGTAGAACCCTACTCAATAGTATGGGGCAACCTCTCTTAAGATGACTCAAGTCCCCGCACTCGAAATAACTTCTCCTCTAACTAAGTTGCTGACCCTGATAATCTGAATAGCTGCCTGTGGAACTCTGTGTAGATGAAGCATGGTAAGAACTCTATGCCGGAAAAGCACTAAATGATGACTGAGCTTGGCGTGCTAGGAACTATGGCTAATTGAAGAACCATGAGGAACATGGTGAGCTACCTAAATAGGTCTAGAAGGACTACCTCAACTGTAATGGGGCTGGCCTCTAGATGAATCACTCCTGAAACCACCTGTACTATGTGGCCTCTTGTCCTCTTGCTCCTCATGCTCCAATCTATAAACCTGCTCTAAGTGTTTAGTAATCTCAACGACTTAGTCAAACCTATCCTCTATCGCAACCTCTCGAGCCATACTAAAACGTAAACCATAGTTGAGGCCATCAATAAACCTCCTTATCTTTTTCCTCTCGATGGGAACCAACCATACTGCATGATGAGCCAAAACTGCAAACCTCATCTCATACTGAGTCATTATCATACCAACCTGGCGTAGCTGCTCAAAATGCCTACGGAACTCCTTTTTGCAAGTCGGTGGGACAAACTTCTCTAAGAAGAGAACTGAGAACTCATGTCATGTAAGTGGTGTTGCGTCGGCTAGCCGTCTCAACTCATAAGTCTTCCACCATCTGTAAGTTGCCCCTATCAGCTGAAAAGTAGTAAATGCATCCTAACTGGTGTCCAAAATACCTGCTGCACGAAGAATCCACTAACACTTATCAAACAAATCCTGAGCATCCTCTAACTCTGCTCCACTGAACTTTGGAGGCTTAAGCCTCCCAAACCGGTCTAACATCTTCTACTCCTCATCACTCATAAGTGGACTAACCTCGGCCCAAGCAGCAACATCCGGCTGAATTGGAAATACACCTTAAGTCTCGTGACCCTAGCTTGCTTCTCTGGATGTACATGTGGTATTCTGGGCACCTCCCCTAGGCTGGTGCAGCTGGAATCGAAACCGCCTGAGCCAGGCTCATGCACACAGTCAAAATCTAGGGTAAGGCCTCCAAGGTCAGGAATCACAATGGGCACTGCTGGTGCCTAAGATGGTCCCACCGGCTCAATCACATCTGGTACTTCCTGCTCCTCAACTGGAGCAACTGGTGGTTCCACAGGTACTGCTCTGATTGTAGTATGAACCCCACCTCAGCCTCTAGTGCAGCCCCGGCCTATCGCAACCCTAACTGGTGGTACCGGTGGTACTGGTGGTCGTCCGCTAGATTCGGTCGCGCGTGTCCTCACCATTTATGAGAGAATAGAATAATCAAGTTTCAAACTTCAAAAAATAACATATTCGCATGACAAGAATGCAAGATAGTGAAGTTGTTCTAACAGTTTGGTAGCCTCCCGAAGATAAGTACAGACATCTCCATACCAATCCGCAAGACTTTACTAAACTTGCTCATGACGTGTAATACCTATGATCCTAGGCCTCTGATACCAACTTGTTATGACCCAAAATCCCAACCCTTCATGATGGTGCCTAACACACTTGCTAGGCAAGCCAGACATAACAGTAAAGAACCAAAATAGCAGAATTTACATAAATAACATAAGTTTGAAACCACAATATAACAAAATAAGGCTAATACATGATAAATCCCCTAGAACTTATAAATACAGAGTCATGAACTCAACTATGGGGATACAAATCTGAAATGACCAAGTATAATATAGTCTGACATAAAGACAACAATACATAAGAAAATAGACGCCAAGACTGCGGTCAAGAATGCAGTCCTACCTCGTCTCTCAGCAATCAACTCCGCTAATAGCCTCTGTTACTAATGACTGGGTCTAACACCTAGATCTGCACAATTAAGTGCAGAGTGTAGCATGAGTACCATTAACCCAATGTACTCAGCAAGTCTTATAACTAACCTCGGCAAGGTAAAAGAAGAAAGAATTATAAATGATTCCTGCTATAACCTGTATAGTTTCACAAATTCAACAAGTACAAAATAGTAATGTGATCAGTATAAATCACAGAAGGAATTATCTGTGTGTGTGTGTGTGTGTATAGTTACTCAAGTACTATGCTCAGTAAATGATACGACATATAAGGATGATATGCAAATAAATCAGGTAAATAACCACGGAAATTTCAAGTAAAAATGAAATGCAAAATCTAGAATAAACACTGGCTAGATTTTCCTCAACCTTTCCATATCCGTATCAAACCACTGATCAGTTTTCCTCAATATCCGCATGTACACCATCAATAGAGAAACATGACAGGGTGACCCTAGGGGGATGGATCCATGTCCACACGTTGCACGGACAACTCACGTGCTGCAAATAATATCAACTTCACAAACAACTCACGTGTTGCACGGACAACTCACGTACTAATAATATCAATATCTGAATTCGCACGGACAACTCATGTGCTACACGGACAAATCATGTGCCAAAAATATCAACCATACGGACAACTCACGTGCCAATAATCACAATCCGCCCGGGGTGGTCACAGGCTACTAGTCCAGATCATAACACACGGAAAGCAAATATACGAGAATACATGTACATGATCAATGATTTTTAAGTTCCATACTCCTAGACTTGTATAAATAACATGCTACAGTGTCGGCATGTGAAATGTGTGCAATCACAGCTAGAACAAATAATTTCATCACAAAATAGCATTTTCTCAGGTTCAATCGGGAGAATAACCTCAACGAAATCTCAAATGTGGTAACAAATAGCTCATAGAGGGGTACAAATAGGAGAAACATTAGATAGTGAAGCTTAGAAATCAATTCATGGCATGCCATAGCCTAAGCACTACCCGGAGCATGAAAATAGTACCCCCGGTGCACGCATATGGGCTCAACCCCACACATATGCTTCACTCATAGTGCGTAGCTATCACAAAGAATTCCGGCAACTAGTACCTCAACAAATATTAGGTAAGATACTTACCTCAAGCAAGCCAACTCACTCCTCTAACAAGTCATTCCTGCATATATCAGTCTCCGGACGATTCGAATCTAGTCAAAATAACTTAATACCATCAATAAAAGCCATAGGAAGTGATTTCAAAAGATAAAGCTAAGATCTTTAACTCAAGTCAAAAAGTCAACCCAAAAGTCAATCCCGGAATTGCACCCTAGAACCCGACAAAATTTATAAATTCTGAATACCCATTCAATTACGAGTCCAACCATACTAAATTTATCCAATTTCAACCACAAATCGACCCTCAAGTCACCAAATCTCACTCTCCAATACCATGGTCTAAGATCCTCAAATTTCACTTCAAATTCACATAAATTAGGTGTAATAATTAATGGGTAATCAATATTTATTAACAAAAATGATTAAACTTCACTTACATATTCAATTGTAGCAAAAATCCTCTAAAATCGCCCTTAGCCGAGTTCCAAATCTCCCAAAATGAGAAAATACTCAAACCCTTCGAATATAAGGACCCTCTAGTGATCTCGCACATACGCTCCAAATGACCGCTTCTGCGGTCCAAAACGCGCATTTGCGCACTTCACTTAATTCCCGACCTACCGCTTATACGGTTCAACACCCGTTTCTGCTGGTCTGCACCTGTGGAACCCTTCCACATCTGCGACTCAAGCCCATCCAGCCACATTCCACTTCTGCGGATCTTTCCTCGCAGAAGCGCATCCACTTCTGTAGAACTCCACGCTGTATACGATCAAAATTGGGCTTGCCCTTTTTGTGCGACTGATCGAGGTTGGAGCGTGATAAGTCAACGATCGACTTTGATTTATATCAAACTATGGTTGTGCGGACTTAGGTTGTCAAGCTTGAGACCCTGAAACCGATTAAGCTCGAGACCCTAAGACCAATTAAGATCGAGACCGACCAAATCGAAACCGAACAAGATTGATATTGATCAAGATCGAGACCAAATAAGATGGAGTTCGAGGGAATCTAACTGGGTCGAATAACGGAAAGATGAAATATTCGCAATCGGGTGAAGATCACGGCGCAAATCCCGGCATGTATCAAGAAGAGGCCGATTAATTAGCCAATCATGGGATTTCTTACTGTATTTAGAATTGTACCAAGAGTAGGACTCCCCTACTATATAAAAGGGGCCTGATCATTTGTAAAGGAGAACACATTCACGTTACATAAAGCAATATACTCTCTTTTTATTAAGCTCTCAATACTCTGTCACTTTGTTCATACTTTCTAGTGAGATAATTGTTTGGTTTGTTACTCTGTTATTGTGTTCTTGTATCAACCGAATCTCCATTTGGTTCAAGGGTGATCAAATTTGAGGTTCAAGGCTACTTGATTCATTTGGTTTGCTTTAATTTGTACTTACTGTCAATTTCAATATCAATTTACGTTTTTGCTCAGTTTGTGCTAAGTAAAATCACGTATCCTTAAAACCATAATTCAAATTCAATTGTTATCCTTTTTTAGGGTAAACAGTTTGGCGCCCACCGTGGGGCTAAGGATAATAGTGATTTCTTGGTATAAACTTTCGTAACACACAATATTTTACACTTGTTCTTTGAAGTTTCTTTGATTACACGATTAAAATATGTCAAACTCTCAATCGGCACCTCAACACATTGACAATGATCTCAGCCACCACGGAAAAAATGAGAACATTACACCAGGAAACGTTGTACCCCCTGCTGGCCTCGATGGAGTTCCAGTTGTAAATCCGATCGACGTCAGTTCGCATGTAGCCATCAATAGAAATTTGGTCGTCGATCCCGAAAGTAGTGTTCGCGGGGGTACTCGATCAGCTACTCAGAGCACAGATGGTGCTGAAGATGGAGGGATCAGTCTATGGGTGATCTTCAAAATATTGCAGGCTCAACAAGTAGCATTAGCTCAGCTCCAAATTTAGAACCACACACCAAGCAGGGTCGAACTCGAGCCATACCAGGAAGTTGTACACAGGGTCGAATCGGCTTCAAGAAAATCAAATGAGAAGGAATCGGAGAGCAGTCCTGCTATCATAAAGATGCTCGAAGAACTGACAAAGTGAATCGAGACAGGGGAAAAGAAGATCGAGGAAAACAATAAGAAGGCGAAAACCTATAACTCTAGGTTGACCAAATCCCGGGGGCACCACCAATATTGAAAGGACTAGGATTCCAAAAATTTTGTACAAAAACCTTTCCCCCAAGTGCGGCTCTGAAGCCAATCCCCAAGAAATTCTGTATGCCCGACATTCCTAAGTATAATGGGACGACTTATCCAAATGAACACGTCACCTCATACACATGTGCCATCAAAGGAAATGGCTTGGAAGATGACAAGATCGAATCCGTCTTGCTGAAAAAAATTGGGGAGACTCTATCGAAGGGTGCAATGATCTGGTATCATAATTTACCGCCTAATTCTATTAATTCATTTGCTATGCTTGTAGATTCTTTTGTAAAGGCTCACGACGGGACCATGAAGGTCGCAACGAGGAAATCGGACCTTTTCAAGGTAAGGCAGAAGGAAAACGAGATGCTAAGGGAATTTGTATCTTGATTCCAAATTGAACGAATGGATTTACCACCGGTCACTAATGATTGGGATGTTCAAGCTTTCACTCAAGGTCTCAACATTTGAAGTTCGGTAGCTTCACAGCAGTTGAAGAAAAATTTGATCGAATACCCAACTGTCACTTTGTCGGATGTACATAATCGGTACTAGTCAAAGATCAGGGTCAAGGAAGATCAATTGGAGGCTCCTATAGGGTCCATTTATCTTATAGGGCCCGTAGATAAAATCAAAAGAGATATCGACCGAGAACCAAGGTCGAATAGAGATCGATATCAACTGTATAATGGGGACCGTAGAGGCAGTGAACCTGGTCGAAATTCTGTATGGAATGAGAGGAGAAATGATCGAGATCAAAGTTCACAGGGACTCATGAGTAAGAGTGGTTTCGCCAAGGACGTCGGGCCCAAAGAAGCACCACGACTATTGGAATATAACTTCAATATTGATGCATTTTCCATCGTATCAGCCATCAGACGTATCAAAAATACTAGATGGCATAGACCTCTACAGACCGATCCAGCCCTGAGAAATCCCAACCAAATATGCAAGTATCATGGCACCCATGGTCATAGAACAGAAGATTGTAGACAGCTAAGGGAGGAAGTAGCCCGATTGTTCAACAAGGGGCACCTTCTGGAATTCTCAAGCGATCAGGCCAAGAATCACTTCAAAAATAGATATTCAAACAGACAGAACGAGCAAGAAGAGCCACAACCCGTGATTCACATGATCATTGGAGGGGTCGATATTTCTCAAGGACCAGTATTAAAATGCACCAAGGTATCGAACACGAGGGAGAAATGAACTCGGGATTATGTACCAGAAGGAACCTTGTCTTTCAATAACGAGGATGCAGAAGGTATTGTACAACCCCATAATGATGCACTGTTAATATCAATACTTATGAACAAGATTCAAGTTAAACGTGTCTTAATTGATCCAGGTAGCTCAGCCAACATTATTCGATCGAGGGTTGTAGAACAGCTCGGCCTACAGGATCAGGTTATGCCTGCAGCTCGAGTGTTAAACGGCTTCAACATGGCATGTAAAACCACCAAAGGAGAAATAACCTTTTTACTAAACGTGGCTAGGACCATCTAAGAAACAATGTTCCATGTGATCGAGGGTGATATGAGGTATAATGCCCTACTCGGGAGGCCATGGATCCACAACATGAGGGCAGCTCCCTCAAACCTTTACCAGTTTCTACAGTTCTCAACACTAGAGGGAGTCAAAACAGTCTATGGGGAGAAACCCACCGCCAAGGAAATATTTGCCGTCGACGAAGTGATATCGATATCGGCGCTCTCATCAACGAAGGAGTCAAATTTGAAGGGAAAATAGGAGGTCAAATAGAAACCATAGACATCAGCATCGGCCCAATCGGAGAAGCACGAGACTGATGAAGATGATGATTACAGGGTTCCTCGATCCTTCATAGTCCCTGATGATTCCGATACCACAAAATCAATGGTCGAAGAGCTTGAACAAATCATATTGATCGAGCACCTGCCTGATCGAAAGGTATACCTGGGCACAGGGTTAACTCCCGAGCTTGGGAAAAACCTTATTCCATTCCTTATAGCTAATATGGATTGTTTTGCTTGGTCCCGTATCGATATGACAAGGATCCCACCGGAGATCACTACTCATAAACTGAGCTTGAACTCGAAGTTCCGCCCGATGAAATAAAAAAGGAGGCCTCAGTCCAAGGTAAAACACACTTTCATCAAAGACGAGTTAACCAAATTTCTCAAAATAGGGTCCATCCGGGAAGTAAAATATCCCGAATGGTTAGCGAATGTAGTAGTAGTCCCTAAGAAGGGAAACAAGCTTAGGATGTGGGTAGACTACAAAGACCTAAATAAAGCATGCCCCAAAGATTCTTTTCCTTTGCCTAACATCGATCGTATGATCAATGCCACGGCTGGCCACGAGATCCTCAGTTTTCTCGACGCCTATTCTGGGTACAACCAAATACAGATGAACCCGGAAGACCAGTAAAAAACTTCATTCATCACTAAGTAAGGTACCTACTGCTATAATGTAATGCCATTCAGACTAAAAAATATTGGTGCAACCTATCAACGCCTAGTAAACCGAATGTTCGAAGAGAAAATAGGGAAATATATGAAAGTTTATATTGATGACATACTAGTTAAGTCCATGCGAGAAGAGGACCATTTGAAACATTTGTAGGAAACTTTCAATATACTGAAGAAATACCACATGAAGCTCAACCTAGAAAAATGTGCATTCGGGGTCGAATCCGACAAATTTTTCGGATTCATGGTGTCGAATTGGGGAATCGAGATCAACCCCGATAAGATCAAATCTATCGAGGATATCTCGGTGGTGAATAATGTGAAGGATGTACAAAGGCTAATCGGGCACATTGCAGCCCTAGGTCGATTCATCTTGAGATCATCCGATAGAAGTCATTAATTCTTCTCGTTGCTGAAAAAGAAGAACAACTTCACATGGACCTCGGAATGTCAACAAGCTTTAGAGGAACTCAAATGGTACTTGTCGAGCCCTCCGCTGCTTCACACGCCGAGGGTAGACGAACAACTTTACTTATATCTAGTAGTATCGGAGATAGTGGTAAGTGGAGTCCTAGTCCGAGAAGAACAAGGTACACAATTCCCTATCTATTATGTTAGTAGGACCCTAAGTGAGGCCGAAACTAGATATCCTCATCTAGAAAAATTGGCGCTCACCTTGATAAGCGCCTCTAGGAAACTAAAATCATACTTTCAATGTCATCCTATATGTGTTGTAACAACCTACCCTTTACAAAATATAATGCATAAACCCAAACTCTCGGGATGATTGGCCAAATGGGCCGTCGAAATCAGCGAGTATGATATTGAGTATCAACCCCAAACAGCCATTAAATCCCAAATTTTGGCAGACTTTGTAGCTGACTTCACACCGGCCCTGATACCCGAAGTCGAAAGGGAGATGTTGGTAAACTCAAGAACGTCTTCGGGAATCTGGACCCTCTTTACGGACGTTCCTTCTAACGTAAAAGGGTCCGGACTCGGCATCGTACTAAACCCACCCATAGGTAACGTTGTTAGACAATCTATTAGATATGTAAAATTGACTAACAACGAGGCCGAATATGAGGCCATGATTACAGGTCTCGAACTAGCCAAAGGCTTGGGAGCAGAGGTGATCGAAGCCAAATGCGACTCCCTCCTTGTTGTAAATCAGGTTAACAGAAACCTTTCAAGTTCGAGAGGAAGGAATGCAAAGATACTTGGATAAGCTACAGGTAAGTTTGCACCGATTCAAGAAATGTGATTTGCAACAAGCGCCTCGAGATCAGAATAGCGAAACTGATGCCCTCGCAAACCTAGGGTCATCGGTCGAAGAAAACGAACTCAATTCGGGGGCTGTCGTACAACTCATGAGGTCAGTGGTCAAAGAAACAAATACATAGAGTATTTGAAGAATGGAAAACTTCCCTCAGATCCAAAGGAATCGAGGGTCCTGCGCACAAAGGCAGCCTAATTTAGTTTGTCCGAAGATGGAACCTTACTTAGGAGAGCATTCGACGGTCCGCTAGCAATATGTCTGGGACCGGGAGATACCGAATATGTTTTAAGGGAAGTCCATAAAGGCACACGAAGTCCATGTTGGTTCGAAAGGTGATCAGAGACGGCTATTACTGGGTCGATATGGAAAACGATGTGAAGGAGTTCATTCAAAAATGTGATAAATGTCAAAGACATGCTCTGATGATTAATCAACCTAGGGAGCTGTTGCATTCGGTTCTATTCGGTCAAAAGCCTGGATAACACGGGAAAGCAAGCTCACTGGGCTATACCCAAACTAAAAGGCTACGGCTAGTTTAACACGGTTCGGAGACGTCCGAAATCCATAACAAAAATAGGCCTTCGAAAAAGAAAAAATTCTTTCACAACTAGTTCTAAAGGCTACCCTTGGCAGAATCCTAAACTTAAGATATTTTCGGGAGAAGACTTTGATAACATCGAACCCCGATAACGCCTTAACCCGGGATTTCGTGGTGCCGTGTTAGGCTTATGTGTTAAAGATTGTAGAGAAGCTCACTGCGGTACGGACTTTTTGGGTTGAACAATACACTGAGGAGTTAAAGGAAATGTTGGCAGAAAAAGGCATTTATGCGGCTCACTATGTGGCCGCAGAATCTTTCTGCGGGCCGCAGAATGGCCGCAGAGTGAGGCAGTCACTTAGCCATTTTTGGTGTCATTTTCGCGGCCCATTATGCGACCGCAGAACCATTTCGTAGGCCGCACACATATCGCAGATCCAGCATGAAATAATTGTTGGTGGGAGGTTCTACGGCACATTATGCGGCCGCAGAACAGGTCTGCAGACTGCAGACTGAAGCAGAGAATATTTGTTCTGGAGGGCCAATTACACGGCCCATTTTGCGAACCGCAGAAACATTATGCGGTCGCATATGCGACCATAGATCTGTGTCGGGGTACCTATTTTTATAATTTTTAAACCCGGCCCTATTTCGTTAAAACATATGCCATAGTCCATTTTGAGCATATTTCTGATACTTTTAGAGTGAGAAGAGTTCTTAGAGTGGGGGAGTAATTTTTAACCTATTATCCACCAATTCTTGCTTAGTCCTTGAAGATTATCAAGAAACGTCCTCGTACTAAAGGTAAGAATCTATACCCCTAGCCCTTAATTTCGAAAATCAACTAGAAGTGGGTAATTAGTAAGATGGTTCATGGGTATGAGAGTTGTTTATTTTGCATGCATGTGTGATAAAAGAGTGTAGGAAGATTGTGGGCTAAAAATGGTAAAAGATGGGTTGTGGGATGATGGAATCCTCCATATAAAGGGTCTTGAAACCTTAATTCACACTTAGTGTTTGATAAAATGCTCAAGTGTGCTAGAACTATGATCGTTTTCCTAATTTTTGGTTCAATTTGTTATATTGCTAAAATAAATTGAAGTTGCTAAGAGTTCTGGAATATTGTAGAGTTTAAGAAAGCTCAATTGAGGTATGTATGGCTAAAACCCCCTCTTCTTAGAATTGAATCCCATGGTGTTCATGCAATCGGTGTAAATCCCAAATTAATCGTTATAGAAATTGCTATCCCGAATGTGCTTGCGTTGAAAAATATTTGTGCAATATGTATTACCATGCTTTCATCATGTTATCTTATCACTTGAGGATGTGTTAAAAATATGGAATATGTACTAAAAATCCTAGACATCAAGTCAAATTCGAATAAAGATTGTTATTTCAAATTGTGTGAAAGGACTCTATGTGTCTTGGATTCTATATTGCTCATGTGTGAAACCAAAGTCTTGGATGAAAGGCCTTGTTATTGCTGATGATGATAATAATGTGGAATGTGGAAAAGAACGTAAATTATGAAATGCGGCCAAGTTCCAAAGTATAATGTTACAATTATGACCACTAGTGCTGATGAAACTGAAAAGATGTGAAAGAAGAATAAAGTGAGATAATTGATAGAAGACTGTAATGTCTCGGGTGAGGCGGCCTAGCCGATCGGTCCATGATCGGACGCCATGCCGCACACATGGTGGTGACTATGCTGGAAATTGAAACTGGAAATCAAAACTTGAATTGTGATTGTGGTGGATTTATCAAGTGAGATGACCTAGCCGATCGGGTCGTGATTGGACTCCGTATAAAAGTACGGTGGTATTGTGAATGACGGTATATCGGTACTAAAGATGTCCCAACCTAAAGGTATGGAAACTTACTTGAAAACTTATGTGATTCCTAATTTGATGTTATGTTATTGGTTATGGCTTCTATTGATTTCATGATTATTCCTTCTTGTATTATTGTTCATTCTAATGAGATGGTGTTTAGTTATACATACTAGTACCATTCGACGGTACTAACGTCCCTTTTTTCGGGAGCGCTGCACCTTTAAATGGACTCAGGCAGTTTTCTAGCAGGCAATGTTGATCAGCATTAGCGGTACATCCTCCTCCCAGCAGTCTTGGTGAGCCCTATTTCATTTCGGAGTCATGCATCTTTTGTTCCTTATGTATTGTAGTTGAGGTATAGCCTGGGCCTTGTTGCCGGCACTTTGGTAATACTCTTTTGTATCTATTTAGAGGCTCCGTAGACATAGTGTGGGTTATTTGTATATGGGTGCTGGGGAAAATCAAACAAGTTATGTTGTGTTTTGGATCATCTATTCCACTTAAAACTATGAAAAATGTATGTATTTTGGAGACTAAAAAAATGAAGTAACTAATGGAAATGATTTAGTATTGTATTCATGATCTTCGTATCGCTTAATTAATAAGAATGTCTTCTCTTTATTCATGAGTGAGTTCGGGTAGAAAGAATCTAACAGCCTTGCTCGGACGAGTTTACTCGGTTGAGAGCCGGCCGCGCTTCCCGAGTTTGGGGCATGACAAACTTAGTATCAGAGCCTAAGGTTTTAAAGTTTCCTAGGATGTCTCGGAGCCATGTCGTGTAGGGTTCTTCTTATCGGCGTGTTGTCGACCACATCTATAAGTCGGAGACTACTTGGATATTTAGGAATAATACCCTTCTTTAATGTTCTATATCATACGATAGAACTGAATGCGAGACTGTTCCTCCTCTAACTCGTGCATTGCTCATACTTTCAGTACATGGCACCTAAGAAGAAAGCAAGAATTGGACAAGGAGCCAATGCCACCCCAGGAGTTTTTGTTGATTATTTACATGATGATACAGGTGAGTACCCGAGGGGAGAGGACATTCCCCCGACTACCACACTGCTTGATTCCACTACACCAGTTCCTACATCTATTGAGGGTGCAACGATCCCTCCAACTGATATTCCGTTTTCACCTCCAGCCCCAGCTTCTGGTCCGAGTGTTTCTGATGGGGATCTTAGGGGAGCCATACAGATGTTGGCTCAGATAGTGGTTATTCATATGTTTCCCACTCTGCAGGACAGGGTGCGCCGGTTTATTCAGGGCCTTAGTTATTTGGTTATTAATGAGGCTTCTACAGCTGCCTTGAATTCTGATATGAACTATGGGAAGATGGTGGCATTTGCTCAGGCTACAGAGAACCGAAAGTTGAAAAACATAATGGAGCGTGAGGGTAGCAGTAGGGCCCGGTCCGCGGGAAACCTTGGAGATTCATTTGGTGGTGGTAGGTCAATATTCAGGGGAGGTTCATCAGGGCCATCCCAGTCATTTGTTTAGTCTTCAGCTAGTGCACCGCCATCAAGGCCCAGTTAGCAATAGTAGTGGAGTCATTTCAGGCCCAGTCAGGGCAACAGGGGACCCCACCAGCAGGGTCGGTCAGGAGGGAGATTCCAGCAGCAGCAAAGGCCCCCATGCCCTAGGTGTGGGAAGATGCACTTGGGTATCTGCCACATGGACCTGCCCATATGCTAAGGGTGTTGATTGAGGGGTCATATTCAGAGAGAGTGTCGTTCATCCTGCCAGGGTGTGGGCAGGGGCACAGCACAGCTATCCAGTTCAGTAGTTGCTACATCTTCAGCACCCCCCTCCAGCTCGAGACACTCCAGCACCCGCAGGGCGTGGTACAGCTAGGGGCGGTGCTCATAGTTCGAGAGGACCCAGCATTTTCTATGCTATGAGTGGTCGCCAGAGTGCAGAGGCTTCTCCAGATGTTGTCACAGGTATATTGACTGTCCAATCTCATGATATGTATGCTCTTATTGATCCTGGTTCCACTTTGGCCTATGTTACTCCTTATGTTGCTATGGGATTTGGGATAGAACCAGAACAACTTCATGAGTCCTTCTCTGTATCTACTCCAGTCAGTGAGCCTATTATGGATGCGCGAGTTTACAGAGATTGTGTTGTCACGGTACATGGTCAGGATACCATGGCCTATCTCATTGAATTGGGGATGGTTGATTTTGCTGTAATAATGGGAATGGATTGTCTTTATTCATGTTTTGCCAAGCACGATGGCGGAACTAGAACTATGAGGCTTGAATTTCCTAATGAGCCAGTTGTTGAGTGGAAGAGGGATAATGTGGTGCCAAGGGGTAGGTTTATTTCTTACCTTAAGACCACGAAGATGATCAACAAGGGATGTATCTACCATTTAGTCTGGGTCACGGACACTGATGTTGAGGCACCTACACTTGAGTCTGTGTCTGTTATGAATGAATTTCTGGATGTTTTTCCAGATGAGCTCCCTAGGATCCCACCAAACAGGGAGATTGATTTTGGGATTGATGTGATGCCAAGCACGCAACCTATATCTATTCCACCTTAGAGAATGGCACCGGTAGAATTGAAGAAGCTAAAGGAACAATTGAAGGATTTGTTAGAGAAGGGTTTCATCCGACAGAGTGTGTCGCCTTGGGGAGCACCGGTTCTTTTTGTAAAAAGAAAGATGGGTTGTTGCGGATGTGTATTGACTACCGAAAGTTCAACAAAGTGTAACACCCCAGAAAATTTTGAAGTACTTAAGTGGTAAACCCGGTAAATTTTGCAAAGAAAATAAAATTTCATGGTGCCGGACTAGGCTTACGTGTTTGAGGATTGTTGAAATTCTTCGCGGCGAGCTTGCTCGCCGCGGCTCGGACCTTTTAGGTTTAACAATGCACGAGAATTAAAAGGGAAAATTTTTGGCGGAAAATTGTAATTCTGCGGTCCATTATGCGACTGCAGAATCACTCTGCGGGCCGCATAATGGCCGCAGAAGTGAGCAGGAGAAGGGCCAGTTAGGGGGAAATTATGCGGTCAACTATGCGACCGCATAACTACTATGCGGTGCATTATGCGATCGCATAACAGTTATGCAGACTGCATAGTGACCGCATACATAGATATATTGTTGATCGTTTTGGTCTGTAATTATGAGACCGATATGCGGTCCGCATATCCATTATGCGGTCGCATATGCGATCGCAGAATCTGTTCCGGAGCTCCATTTTTGGGTTTTTAAAACCCGACCCTATTTCGTTAAATACACTCTTTGGGTCATTTTTGAGCTATTATCTGACATTTTAGAGTGAGAGAGGGTGCCTTAGAGTGAGAAGGTGTTCTCCAATAATTGTTCTTCAATTCTTGCCCAAGTTTGGAAGATTAAGAAGGGAAACTCACTAGGTCTTCATCCTAGAGGTAAGATTCTACACCCTAACCCTCAATTTCGAATTTTGTGTAGAAATGGATAATAAGCAAGAAAATTTCTGGGCAAGAGGGTTAGTTATTTTACATGCATGTGTTATCAAAGGGTGTAGAAAGATTGTTGAGCTAAAAATGTTAAAGGTTGGGTTGTGGGATGATGGAATCCTCCATAAAAGGACCTTGAACCTTAATCCACACTTAGTGTTTGATAAAAGGCTCAAATGAACTAGAACCATGAGCATCTTCCTAATTTTGGTTCAATTTGTTAAATTTCTAAAATAGATTAAAGTTGCTAAGAATTCCAGAACATTTAAAGTATAAGGAAGCTCAAGTAAGGTATGTTGGATAAACTCTTCTTTAAGAATTGGACTTCCCATTATCCTTGTAAGTTCCGAGATGTTGATTATAAATCGAGTATTCCGGTAAGTTTTGTGATGAAGATATATGTTCAATTCGTGTTTCAAATGCTCTTATCAAATTGTATTATAAATTGAGAATGTGTCCCAAACTATGTATTATGTATCCACATGTTATAATTTCTAGTCGTGATTTATGTGAAAGTTATTATGCCAAGTTGTGTAGAGATTGTGATTGTGATACACCTCCACCAGTATACATTGGGGTGAGGTGGCATGACCGCTTTGTGTGGGGATTATGGTATAGAGATTGTGATTGTGATACACCTCCACCCGCATATATATTGGGGTGAGGCGGCATGACCGCTTTGTGTAGGGATTATGGTATTGTGGGACTGCACCTCCACCCGCTTACATTGGGGTGAGGCGGTACGACCGCTTTGTGTATAGTTTTGGTATTGTTGTGGCACCACCACCCGCATACATTGGGGTGAGGCGGCATAGCCGCTTTGTGTAGGTTCTTGGTATTGTGGTTATACATCCACCCGCATACATTGGGGTGAGGCGGCAGGGCCGCTTGATTAGAGTTGTGGTATTGTACGTACACCTCCACCTGCATACATCGGGTGAGGCGGCGGGGCCGCTTTGTGTGAAGATGGTTACAGAGGATCTCATCTTAAATCCTATAAATGTTATTGATAGCTTTTTAATAAGCTTGTTATGGTTTAAACGATTATCTATATTATTCTATTGCTGCAATCACTGATCAGAATATTCATCTTGTATTTCTAAATTCTTAAATTGGTGTTTAGTTTTCATACTAGTACTATTCGACAGTACTAACGTCCATTTTTCCGGTGGCGCTGCATATTTAAATGGATGCAGGTGGTTCCACAGCAGGAGACATTGATCAGTGATAGCAGTACACCTTCTTCCCAGCTGACTTGGTGAGCCCCACTTCATCCCGGGGTTATGTATCTTTTGTTCTTTATGTATTATGGTTGAGGTATAGCAGGGGTCTTGTTGCCGGCATTATTATTGTTCTCTTCTTTATCTATAGAGGCTCCGTAGACATAGTGTGGGTTGTGTATTAGTACTGGAAAAGACAAACTATGCTATGTTGTGGTTGTATTACTTGTCCATTTGAGACCTAAAAAAAATGGTAAAACTTATGGTAAGAAATTAGTAATTGCATACACGACCACTTTATTGTTTAATTAAGGAAAACATATATTCTCTTTATTCATGAATGAGTTTGGGTAGAAGAAATCTAACAGGCTTGCTCGGTCGGGTTCACTCGGTTGAGCCTGTCGCGCTCCACAGTTTTGGGGCGTGACATAAAGTCACAATAAAAAAATAAGTACCCACTGCCAAGGATAGACTATTTGTTTGATAAATTACAGGGTGCTAGGTACTTCTCAAAAATTGATTTACGGTCCGGGTATCACCAATTGAAGATAAGGGAGCAAGATATTCCAAAAACAGTTTGTAGGACCTGGTATGGGCACTTTGAATTTCTGGTAATGTCTTTTGGGCTAACGAATGCCCCGACAGCTTTCATGGATCTTATGAATAGAGTCTTCAAGCCTTTTCTTGACTCCTTTGTGATAGTGTTCATTGACGATATTCTTGTATATTCACGGAGTCGAGAGGACCACACCGATCATCTTAGGGCAGTTCTGCGAACTCTTCATCAGCACCAATTGTATCCGAAGTTTTTGAAATATGAATTTTGGCTTGAATCTATCACGTTCTTGGGTTATGTCGTCTCCAGAGAAGGAATTATGGCTGATCCTCAAAAGATTGCAGAAGTAAAGAATTGGCCTAGACCTACAATTCCAACAGAGATTTGCAGTTTCTTGGGCTTAGTAGGGTATTACAGGAAGTTTGTGAAGGGATTCTCTACTTTTGCCTCTCCGTTAACTAAATTAACGCAGAAAGCGGTTAAGTTTCAATGGTCCGATGCTTGTGAAAGGAGCTTCCAGGAGTTGAAATCAAGATTAACTACGGCGCTGGTGTTGACCCTGCCATAGGGTGCATATGGGTTTGTAGTATATTGTGATACTTTAAGGATCAGGCTTGAGTGTGTACTAATACAACATGGCAAGGTTATAGCTTATGCTTCTAGGAAACTCAAGAATTACGAAAAGAACTATCCAACACATGACTTAGAACTTGCGGTGGTGATTTTCGCATTGAAGATTTGGCGTCACTACTTGTATGGGGTCCATGTGGATGTATTCACGGACCAAAAAAACCTTCAATATATTTTCAAACAAAATGAATTGAATCTGAGGCAGAGAAGATGGCTGGAGTTACTCAAAGACTATGACATCGATATTTTATATCATCCGGGGAAGGCTAATGTTGTGGCGGATGCTCTTAGCTGGAAATCTATGGGAAGTTTGGCTCACTTGGAGGCATATCAAAGGTTTTTGGCCAGAATGGTTCATCGGTTGGCTAGTTTGAGAGTTCGTCTTGCGGACTCTAGTGATGGTGGGGTGATTGTGCAGAATAGGGCTGAATCATTGCTTGTGGTAGAGGTCAAAGAAAAGCAGTACAACGATCCATTATTGGTACAATTAAAAGAAGGAATTCATAAACATAAGACCACAGCTTTTTCTCTTGGAATGGATGAAGGTACACTATGATAGCAAGGGCGACTATGTGTTCCAAAAGTAGATGGTCTTCGGGAAAGAATCATGGTTGAAGCTCACACTTCTAGGTATTCCGTGCACCCAGGTTCTACGAACATGTATCATGATATCAAGGAAGTCTATTGGTGGAATGACATAAAGAGGAATGTGGCAGACTTTGTGGCAAAATATCCAAACTGTCAGCAAGTGAAGGTCGAGCATCAAAGGCCTGGTGTCTTAGCACAGAATATAGAAATTCCAATGTGGAAGTGGGAAATTGTGGACCGACTCACTCAATTTGGGTGATTGTGGACCGACTCACGAAATCAGCACATTTCGTGCCAATTAAATCTACCGACACAGCGGAATAGTATGCTCAGTTGTATATCAAGGAAATAGTCAGGTTGCATGGCACTACAGTTTCTAGCATTTCGAATCGAGCAGCACAGTTCACAGCTAACTTTTGGAAGACATTTCAGCAAGGTTTGGGTACTCAGGTGAATCTTAGTACAGCCTTTCATCCACAGACTGACGGGTAGGCAGAGAGGACTATTTAGACGCTTGAGGATATGTTGTGTGCTTGCGTGCTTGACTTGAAAGGTAGCTGGTATGACCATTTACCACTCATAGAATTTGCTTATAACAATAGCTATCATGCTAGTATTCAGATGGCCCTATTCGAGGTGTTATATAGTAGAAGATGTAGATCTCTCATTGGGTGGTTCGAGATTGGGGAAGCTGAATTGATAGGACCAGACCTCGTGCACCATGCTATGGAAAAGGTTAAGATCATTAAGGAGCGGTTGAAAACTGCTCAGAGTCATCAAAAGTCCTATTCGAATATTCGCCGTAGAGATTTAGAATTCAAATAAGATGATTGGGTATTCTTGAAGATTTCCCTCATGAAGGGTATAATGCGGTTTGGAAAGAAAGGAAAATTAAGTCTGGGGTATGTCGGGCCGTACAGAATCATTCAAAGGATTGGTCAGGTGGCATACAAGCTTGAGCTACCACCTGAGATGTCATTAGTTCACCCGGTATTTTATGTGTCTATGTTGAGGAAAGTAGTTGGAGATCCGTCGCTTATCGTGCCAATTGAGGCTATTGAGGATAATGAAGAACTATCATATGAAGAAATTCCAGTTGCCATTCTTGATAGGCAAGTCCGAAAGCTAAGAAATAAGGAGATTGCCTCCGTGAAAGTGTTATGGCAAAACCAACAGGTTGAAGAGGCTACTTGGAAGGCCGAGGAAGAAATGAAGAAAAAGTATCCTTACTTGTTTGAATAACTATGTATTCCTTTTATGAAATTGTCGCATATGAATTTTGTATCACTTGATCAGTTAATGTAAAGGTGTTCATTTTTTATTATATGCTTCTTATGAGGCCACGGTTAGTGTTGTTTTGGTGTTATGTTACGTTATCGGATCATGAGTATGTTGTTAGGCTGTATTTATGGGGCTCTTTGATAGATGGATAGTCCCAGTTACAAAGGAACTCTAGCGAAATTTTTGGAAATTTTGGGAGTTACTCAAAATTTGGGACTACTAGTGTGTAGTATGGCAGTTGAGTTGCATCGGATGCTAATAGTGAACCTTGACCCTCATTCGAGGACGAATGATCTTAAGTGGGGGAGGATGTAAGGCCCCGTAAAATTTCACCTAAAACCCGGGATTTCGTGGTGTAGAGTTAGGCTTATGTGTTAAAGGAAATGTTGGCAAAAAAGGATTTCGTGGCCGCATAGTGAGGCAGTCACTTGGTCCATTTTTGGTGTTATTTTTGCGGCCCATTATGCGACCACAGAACCATTTCGCGGGCCACACACCTATCGTAGATCCAGTATTGAATAATTGTCGGAGGGAGGTTCTGCGGCACATTATGCGGCCGCAGAATAGGTCTGCGGACCGCAGACTAGTTGCACACTAAAGCAGAGAATATTTGTTCTAGAGGGCCAATTACGTGGCCCATTTTGCGGACCGCAGAAGCATTATGTGATCACAGATCTGTGTCGGGGCTTCTATTTTTCTAATTTTTAACCCAGATCCTATTTCATTAAAACATATGCCATAGTCCATTTTGAGCATATTTCTGATTTAGAATGAGAAAGAGTTCTTAGAGTGGGGAAGTAACCTTCAACCTATTATCCAACAATTATTGCTTAGTCCTTGAAGATTATCAAGAAGCATCCTCATCCTAAAGGTGAGAATCTATACCCTAGCCCTTAATTTCGAAAATCAACTAGAAGTGTGTAATTAGTAAGATGGTTCATAGGTATAAGAGTTGTTTATTTTGCATGCATGTGTGATAAAAGAGTGTTGGAAGATTGTGGGCTCAAAATGGTAAAAGATGGGTTGTGGGATGATTGAATCCTCCATAGAAAGGGTCTTGAAACCTTAATTCTCACTTAGTGTTTGATAAAATGCTCAAGTGAGCTAGAACCATGATCCTTTTCCTAATATTTGGTTCAATTTATTATATTGCTAAAATAGATTGAAGTTGCTAAGAGTTCTGGAATATTGTAGAGTTTAAGGAAGCTCAATTGAGGTATGTATGGCTAAAAACCCCTCTTATTAGAATTGAATCCCATGATATTCATGAAATCGGTGTAAGTCCCAAATTAATCGTTATAGAAATTGCTATCCCGAATGTGCATGCGTTGAAAAATATTTGTGCAATGTGTATTCCCATGCGTTCATCATGTTATCTTATCACTTGAGGATGTGTTAAAAATATGGAATATGTGCTAAAAATGCCTAGACATCAAGTTAAATTCGAATAAAAGATTGCTATGCCAAATTGTGTGAAAGGACTCTATGTTGTTTGGATTCTAAATTTCTCACGTGTGATACCAAAGTCTTGGATGAAAGGCCTTGTTGTTACTGATGATGATAATAATGTGGAATGTGGAAAAGAATTTAAATTATAAAATGCGGCCAAGTGCCAAAATATAATGTTACAATTATGGCCACTAGTGCCGATGAAACTGAAAAGATGTGAAAGAAGAATAAAGTGAGATAATTGATAGAAAAGTTAATTTCTTGGGTGAGGCGGCCTAGCCGATCGGGCCGTGATCGGACGCCATGCCGCACACATAGTGGTGACTATACTGGAAATTGAAACTGGAAATCAAAACATGAATTGTGATTGTGGTTGATGTCTCAAGTGAGACGACCTAGCCGATCGGGTCGTGATCGGACTCCGTATAAAAGTACGGTGGTATTGTAAATGATGGTATATCGGCACTAAAGATGCTCCAACCTAAAGTTATGGAAACTTACTTGAAAACTTATGTGATTCCTAATTTGATGTTATGGTATTGGTTATGACTTCTATTGATTTCATGATTATTCCTTCTTGTATTATTGTTCATTCTAATGAGATGGTATTTAGTTATATATAGTAGTACCATTCGACGGTACTAACATCCCTTTTGCCAGGGGCACTGCACCATTAAATGGATGCAGGTGGTTCCCTAGCAGGCAGTTAGCAGTCTTGGTGTGCACCATTTCATTTCGGGGTCATGCATCTTTTGCTCCTTATGTATTGTACTTGAGGTATAGTCGGGCCTTGTTGCCGGCACTTTTGTAGTACTCTATTGTATCTATTTAGAGGCTCTGTAGACATAGTGTGGGTTATTTGTATATGGGTGCTGGGGAAAGTCAAACGAGTTATGTTGTGTTTTGGATCATATATTCCACTTAAAACTATGAAAAATATATGTATTTTGGAGACTAAAAAAATTGAAGTAACTAATGGAAGTGATTTAGTATTGTATTCATGATCTCCATATCGCTTAATTAATGAGAATATGTCTTCTCTTTATTCATGAGTGAGTTCGGGTAGAAAGAATCTAACAGGCTTGCTCGATCGGGTTTACTCGGTTGAGCACCGGTCGCGCTCCCCGAGTTTGTGGCATGACATTAACCCAGAAAGTCAATAAAGGCAAGGTTTTGTTCAAACCCTCGAACACAGCCTCATTATTTCATGCTAAGGCATTATAACCTTTGTGAACACGAATGATAAAATAAAGAAAAATATTCGAAAACCAAAAAGGGTAGAAAGCCTTATATATATATGTATAAACGATCGTTTTACAAAGGCCAAATCGGCAGAATACAAAATTTACAACGGCCAAAACGGCCTCGAAAACGATACAAAAGAAAGCAAAAATACAAAGGCCAAAGGGCTACTTTTACTTAAAGTTCGGGAGATCATCCTCGTTCGATCGCAAAGCCTAAAGGCTACTTTGATTCAGGTTCAAACAAATCATCTCATTTTGTATCTACATATAAAGCCTAAGGGCTACCTTATTTCAAGTTTGAGTAGGTCCTCACTCGATTATTAAGGGCAACCTCAGCTCTAGTTCGAGTAATCATTCGGGGTCCATCGATCAGAAACGGTCGAGGGCAGTACTTGTTATCGGTCTTTACCATCTCAAACCTTGGACCTTCGAATACAACTTCAAAATTTTACGATAAGGCACTTTTTTTTTTATTAAACTAAAATTGTATTAATCAAAAGTATATATGTACATAGCCAAGTAGTTGTTGACCAGCTAATATCCAGAATTTGAATCTAGTCCTACATCACATACTTCATTTGCATTCTACTACAAATCTAGGAATTGCTTCAAACATACACAGGACAATGTATTACATACAAAGACCTAAGCAAACCTATCTAAGCTATGTAACGTCTTCTGCCAAGTTGGATGTCTTCTGCCTTTAGTGTGCACATGTAAAATAATTTCTCTGCATATTCTGTGTTCCTCAAAGATACTTTGCTGGAATCGAATCATATTTGTTTCCCTCCAAATACTGTATATTATCATAGCAAACACACAGCTAGCGATCGCAGCTTTGCCTGTCTTCTTTCTAGCCATTCTGCTCGCCCATGTAAGCTCCTCTTTCCATCCCTTTATATTCCTTTTCATGCCTAGCCATACCAATAATCTGGTCCATACTCTGGTAGTAAATTGGCATTCAAAGAATAGATGCTTCATTGTTTTATCAGCAGCTTTGCAAAAGACACAATCATGTGGCACCTGTATTCCTATTTTATTAGTCTATCCACAGTAGATAGCCTTTCATGTGCAGCCAACCATAATATGAACTTGAATCTGGGGTGAATGCTTGTCTACAGAACTATGCTTTTCCATGGAACTTTCTGATACTGGGTAGCAACATCAGGTAGGTCCGCTTGATTGATAATTGTTCTTGCCATTGCAGTATCTTCAGTCGATCATTCAAGGATCCCTACATGGGTTGCCTCATCAAGTTCTCTCTTGTCTCTATGATTTTCATGATTACCCAAGCTGCAGTCTTGGGTGTAGGCATGTGTTCCAAGTCCTTCTTTTTTATGTAGTAGTTATGAATCCATTTTATCCATAGGCAATCTTTTTTCATTGCTACTGCCCATAATTGTTTCATCACAGCTGCTTTGTTCCACATGCTTAAGTTTATGACATTCAAACCCCCTACAGATTGAGGCATACAGATTTTTTTCCCAAGCTATCAGTGCCTTCTTTGTGATAGTTGCTTCACCAGACTATAGGAATGATCTGCATATTGCATCAATCATCTTCATAACTTTCTTGGGAAGGATGAATATATGTGCCCAGTAAGTCTGAATGCCAAACAACACTGATTTTATCAGTTGTAGTCTGCCAGAGTATGACAGTAACCTTGCAGACCAAAACATTATCATTGCTGTAATTTTTTCAATTAAGGGTAGACATTATTGTACAGTTAATTTTTTTGATGATAGTGTCACTCCTAAATATCTTAAAGGAAGAGTACCCTCTTCAAACCCCAGTACATTCATAATATCCTTTTTTTCATATTCATCCACCTCTGCCAAGTAGATAGAGCTCTTATTAATGTTAGCCTTTAGTCCAGAAGCTTCAGAAAATTTCTGAAAAGTCCTTTGAAATAGTCTGATGGATTCAATGCCTGCCCTGCAGAACATGAGCAAATCATCCGCAAAACAAATGTGAATTATGCCAAGTTTTCTGCATCTAGGATGAAAGTTAAAATCCTCACTCTCTGCCAGCTGCATAATTTCTCTATTTAAGTACTCCATAGCAATTACAAAGAGGTAAGGGTATATAGGGTCCCCTTGTCTGATCCCTTTTTTTTCTTGGAAAGTTTTGGTCAATCCTCCATTTAGCACTAGGGAATATGACACTGTTATGACATATTCCATAATCCATTCAATGAATCTGAAGGGAAATCCAAGATCACTAAGCATTCTTCTCAAGAATCTCCAGTCTATAGTATCATATGCTTTCCTTAGGTCCATTTTCATAGCACACCTAGGAGATACCCCTTTCCTGTTGTATCCTTTGAATAATTCATGGTTGAAAAGTATTTTATCTATGATACTCTTTCCTTCTATAAAAGCAGACTGTGAGTGACTTATTATGTTCCCAATTACCTTCTTTATTCTCAGTTGTAACACCTTGGCAATGATTTTGTACAAGGTGTTACAACATGCAATAGGCCTATAGTCTTTCACCAATGAAGGTGAATTAACTTTAGGGATCAAAGTAACAGTTGTGCAGTTCATCTTCTTCTATAATTTTCTTGTTTCAAAAAACCTTGCACTACAGCATACACTTCTTCCTTCACTAATTCCCAGTTCTTTGTAAAGAACTCTATAGGGTATCCATCAATCCGTGGAGCTTTTTCTGTTGGAATATCTTTGATGGCTATGTTTATCTCTTCATTTGTCACAGGCTTTATCAATTCTATTTGTTGATCCCTATTCAGCACTGGCCCTTTCCTAATGACTTTTGAATTTGGACATATAATCTCCCCGCTGCTATTACCCATTAACCATTTGAAAAATGAAATAAACTCTGCTTCCACCTGTGTAGGGTCTGTGAGTTTGATACTTGTATCTGTATAGATGGCTGCGATTGTGTTTTTGCTTTGTCTGATCTTCCATTGTGCATGAAAATACTTTGAATTGGTGTCTCCACACATAATCCAATTTACCCTGGATTTCTGTTTGAGTGCCTTCTCTTCAATGTTGCTCCATTTATCAATTTCAGCTAGTAGCTTTGTCTCCTGATTAAACAAGTTCTAGAAAAAGGGCTGAGTACATATGGTAGCTTGCATAATCTCCAGTTTTTGTCTAACTTGATTCAACTTTTGTGCATGTGAGGCCATATACTGATTCAAGTCCTTTAGCTCATGCTTCAGCTCCTATCGTTTCCTACTAATATTGATCATAGCATCAGCACCCTGATTCTGCTCTCATACCCTTCTCAGTATTGCATTAAACTCAGGATGCTCCATTACATTTGTAAACAGTTTAAATGATTTAGGATGTAATCCCCTCTTCTTACCACATTTCAGCAGAACAGGAGAGAGATCAGATACTCTTGGATTTAGGAAGTCTGCCTCAATATGTCCATACTGTTGTATCCATTGAAAGTTGCCCAAGGCCCAATCTATTTTACTATATACTCTACTTGACATAGACTGCTTGTTACACCAGGTAAAATGCCATCCTATTGATCTTATTGGAGTCAACTGCAAGTTATTAATCATTTCCTAGAAGCCTTGAATTTCCTTTACTGTGATTGGTTGCCCAATTCTATCTTCAGTAGTTAGAACATTATTGAAATCTCCACAAAGAAGCCATGGAGTAATGATCGGTGCTCCCAGTTGCTGTAATTCAGTCCACAATTCCTCCTTTTGTTGCAACGTATTTTTTGCATATACCACTGTAAACTCTATATTAATCTGGCTTGTATTATCCTCTACTGAGCAATGGATATACTGGTCTTTCATAAATATCATCTGTACATTAATATGATCCTTCCATAAGATCCAAATTCTTCAATTTACTGTTGTGTTGCAGTTATAACAGTAGTTCCATCCTTTAGCTATTTTCTATAGAATTTTCCTTTCTTTACCTTCTTTAACTCTAGTTTCCACACACCCTATAATGTCTATTTTATGTCTTGCTAGAAAGAGCTTCAACTCCTTCTATTTTGAGAGCTTGTTTAGCCCTCTAATGTTCAAGGTGCACACAATCATGGGGGTCCTACCATTCTCTGCACACATACAGGCCCTTCCCCTGTAGTGCTAGGTTCCTCAATTCTTAGAGCAGCAAATCTGTTGGCCTTCTGCAGTCTCTCTCATATCTTGTACAGCTATAGTTTTACCCTTCGATCCTTTGTTATTATGTTGCTCAGTCTATTGTTCAATATGATCCTCTTCTGTATTTAGGGAGATATTTTGTTGTGGCTCAACCTGTGTGATTCCTGTTTCATCTCCACCTTGTTGCTTCCCATGTTCTTTGTCTGTCACTTTTGCTTGCCAGACTGGATTCTTCTTTCTTTTTCTTATCTTTTTTCTCTTAACCACTTCCTGGTAAGGTTCCTCCCTTGTTTCTGTACTAATCCTTCTGTAGTTTTCTGAGTCATGACCAAATTTTATGCAATCTACACAAAACTTTGGCCTCCAATCATATGTCACCTGTTGTTGAAACACACCAAAGGGTGTATCAATCTCAATACATTGTGGTAAAGGTTGAGTCACGAACTTATTTCTCGAAATGAGGATATGACTTTATAGCCTATACTTTTTTGTTGTCTCAAGGCCTGTCATCTCTCGTCTTTTCCTTCACTTGACTATTGACTCTGTAATACTGTCATCCTTTTGGATCTACCGTTGTCATCCATGTATCACATCTTACTCACAATGCTTTATTAACTCTCTTTTTATTTCCCTGCTAACATTTACGCCTATGACCTTATTCTGAAAACTCCAACAAGACGTTCTTTTGCTTTTCGCTCCCTTGGCTCTTCGGGTTGCCTAACATTCTCGCTCCACTAGGGACGGGATCCATACTAAGGTAATATTTATCCCTTCCGGAATTCTAGTGACTATCTTTTGTAGTACTCTATCTAGTTGTACTATTTTAGACTGCATCGTCTGGGTGTCTCACAAAGAGATCTATTAGCACATTTGCAACATCCTTCGGAAATGTCAACTAACGCAAACAATTCATCCATCATTTTGGGTCACTCTAACCCCAACCGGATCCTAATATCCATCCTTCTCTTATACTACTTATGTTAGCCCCCATGGGGCATAAATGAGATGGGTGTGACCAATTATACATACCTCTGTTACTGTTGAAGGTAACTCAAAAGGCTTATATTCTTCTGCCTGAATTATAAATACTAATAATCTTCATTAGCTGGGTACCTCGTACCCTTTTTCACCTTGCTTCTTTTACTTGCTGAAACTTATGTCTACCTTCCGATTCTCTTATTCCTTTTTACCGTAAGAGTGGATAGGCATTCTTGCCTTAGGGATCCTTATTAAGAAGCTTACACATCTTAGTATACACATGATCTGCTGAATACCTCATATTTATCCATCATAAGCATGATGTAAAAATCGAGTTTCTCTAACTCAACTCTTCCACATGTATATCTCTTACCAACCATCTTTCTGGATGTAGGCATCGTCGTATCATGAATAAGATAGAGTTTAGGAAATTGAGTTCTTACAACTGAGCTTTACCACACGATCTAGAGTAATAAGAAAGAGTGATAGTCCTAAATTCCATGTAGCCTCTTGCTTATAAGTGTGGTGCACAACACACCCATAAAAAAGACTCTACTAGACACGGCTTGTAGACTCCCTAGGACAGAACTGCTCTGATACCACTTTTTTCATGCCCCGAACCTGGGGAGCGAGACCGGCACCCGGTGCCTCACCGATCCTTACGTATCAACTTGCGACTAAGGGACTCTGAACATATAATGTCATACTTTGGCCATGGGCCACATTGCAAGACAATTTGCGAAGAAAAATATAAAACTGAATGGAAAACTAACGCTCACTAAACATCAATATAAAGTTAGGCCGACACGGCCATCATAACTACTACAGCTGACAAACCAACCAAAATATACATATAAGGCCTACAAACCCAACATACTGCACTAACTGACAGGATATGTCTACAAGCCTCTATTGATGGATGTACTGTGATCGGAACAGGGCCCTGACCTACCCATAACATATATACATATATACACAAGATGTACACAAAAATCTAGACCTGGTAACTCCGAAGGACGTAGAGCTTACCGATCAAGCTGAACTCGGGCAACACCTACTGAGGAGGACTACTTGTCTGTCTGTTTGTCTGTCTGAATCTGCACGCATGAAATGCAGCGTCCCCAAAAAAGGGACGTCAGTACGAAATAATGTATCGAGTATGTAAGGAAATAAAATAACTAAAAGCTAAAACTAAACTGATAATATAATAACTGGAAGTAACTGGGAGTCAAAGATGATCTAGAGATATACTTACCTGCTGATACTGATTCAACTCTCTCAATATAGTAAGTAAAATAAATGCCCGACCCTATAAGGCTCGGAACGTGCAACTACTTTACCGTAGTAGGCTCGCTCATAGGTGCTCGACCATACTAGGCTTTTTATCTCGGCCATTCTGGGCTCTCTCATAGGTGCTCGTCCACAGTAGTCTCGGTATATAACTTACCATCTGATCAGAGGTTGCCCGATAGGGGCCTGCCCACCGATTATAGCTCGATGGTGGTGAAAATATTGTAATACTGTATATATATAGACCCTCTTGCTCTCTTGACTGGAATAAGACAATACTCAATTGAATATAAAGTCCCGATAAGGGAGAATACTGTAACTTATGAGACTAGGATAATGTATATAAATTCGGAAGTATGAACTTCTCTTTATGCCTCATTATCAAACTCATGTTGTTACGAGATCATGCCAAAATGAAGAAAGGGCTTAGCCTTAACATACCTGAGTCGATTCCGATTCTCTTGACAATCCCTTTAACACACGTTAATTGCGACAAAATATGTTACAGCAAGATCGGAGTAGGAAAAAATCCGTATGATATTCTTGAGAAAGATTTCACCGTACTCCCTTAAAATTACAAAATCTCAGGTTGCTAAGATGCTAAGAAATCTGTTTGAATTTTTGTTTCAAGATAATCACATCACAACCATATGAATCCTTGTATGAAATGGGCTGAAGCTTTAATCCCTCATATTGTAGAGACATCAATTCCCTTAAGTGATTTAGAGGGATTCTTTTAAACCTTGGTGGGTGTGGGCCCCACTAGGTAATGACCTAGGCACCAAACTCTCTCAAATGAGCCACCATGTAATTTAATTCAAGAGACACTAATTTGAATGGTGGGCTGCCACGTGGGGGGCTTTGTCCCCACCTACTAATTATCCAAAAATTCTTAATTATATGGTTAATCTCTCATTAAACTAATAATTAACCGATTACCCATATAATTAAGAATTATCTCAACTTACATAAAATACTACTCACTTTTAATACACTTTATATATTATACTATCATGTTCATGTGGTACCTTGTATGACACTAGTCCATAAATACCGGGTATTATAGCTCGGACCGTATTTTATCCCAAATTATCAAACTTCGACGAAACTTATTTTATTCGATTTGCTTACCCTCTCACTTTCACTAATTTACTTATCACTTGTTTGAAATATCATAATGCTTATAATCTCAAAATAATCTCATTCCCGAACTTATGTCGATTAACTTACGACGAAACTTTAACGTACGAAAATGCGGGATGTAACATCTCCTTTCCGAGCTTTCATCAATTTACTTATGGCGTACTCTTACGTACGAAAATATAGGGTGTAACATCAATCTAAAAATGAAAAATTACAAAAATTACAAAGCCTAAGCAGCATGATCCTTATCAGAAGAAGCATTTTCGCCCTCAAAGTCTTCTCCACCACCAGATTCACTCAAATTCTCGGAGTCTTCCTCGAGAAAATCCAGATTCCGAGTCTTTATTTCCACTGCCCTGTCAATCTCGATTTCAGCAGATATATCAAAGCTTTGAGCACGGGCCCCCTCGAGGGCCTCCCTTCGAGCTTGCCACCTCGCATGATTCACCATGCTCTTGGCTTGCGCAAAGGTGGCTTCAACATCGAACTTGTATTGGGTCGCATTAGCCTGGGCCTTAATATTGGCCGCGACCACCTCAGATCTGGCCACCTCGAGCTCTTTGGCCAAATTGGCTAAATTGGACTGAAGCTCCTTAATTTTCTTTGCTTGTACCGAGACCTTCTCCCTTGCAGCCCGAAGATGAGATTCAGCTTACTCCAGCTCTGCTTGGACGACCTCCTTTTTTGAAGCTAAGATGTCCATACACCCCTTGAACTTTTCAGCTTCGACTCGTATTTCATCTATTTGTCTTTTAAGGTCCTTGATTTTTTCGAGCCTCTGTCAAACCTGCAGAATCGGATCATTAGTTGTTATCTCCAACTCATCTTCACTATCATGAAGCACTCGAAATACCTGCTCGGCCATCTCAGCATGCTCATATCGAGCCGTCACCAAATCTTCCTGAAGCTTCTCACTAAGAAGCTTATAGGTATCGCTTTTCTCAGTAAGGCCTCGAACCTCAGCCTTACGCTCATCTCAGATTGGAAGGAAGGCCTCATGATTCAACACCGAAGCCTACAAGTAAGGAAGCAAATGTTAGAAATATCTACAATTCAAAGTTTTAAAATGATAATGGAATGGCCCTCGAACTTACCTGATTCAGAGCGTGCTGGGCCTCATTGAACAAACAAGCGGCTTCCATATCATCCATATTGTCTTGGTCTTCTTTGGTGACCAAGCATCGTAGATAGCTAGCCACCCCTACAGGGGGAGAAAGAACCCGAGCATCCTCTGGGACCGAGATGATAATTGATCGCTTACGCCCGGGATCAACACTGGGGGCCAGAAACTGATTGGTCAGTTTAAAGCTCGATGAAGCCTCACTCGAGTTCTTCCTCGGTACATCCAAGTCACCAAGACCTGTGACATATTCCACTCCAACAAAATAGCCACGGAAAGGGTCTTCTACTCCATGGACCTCTTCCACCTGAGCTTCATGCATCAACGACTCAGTGAATGAAGGAAACGAGGGGGAATCTCCAATATCTACCACCCAAGTAAATCTTTTGGGGCACCAGCATCGACCGCCTCCTCGATAGCCTTCTTACCTCGCGGTGAAGCGTCTTCAGTTCATTTTGGCTCAGGGACTTCGTCAAATCGAGGCAGAGCAGTTTCAGCTCCCGCCGGCTTAATAGTCCCTTGAATCTTGGTGCCAGCTCGCACATGGGCCACCAGCCCGGAGTCTTCTTCTTCTTCTTCTTTGGCCTCATCCCTTAGCCGTTGGACTGACTCTAAAGTTAGAGGGATGACGTTCCCCTTGGGTTTACGAGCTGCTTTCTTTGGGGTTTCTGCCCCTCAGAGTTCATGGAATTCGAAGCCCTTTTCCTCTTTTTCTTCTTCTTCACCGGCTTTGAGAGAGGTGGAGGGGGAAGGGTTTCTTCTTTAGCAGATGGAGACCTCATAGCTACATCCTTCCCGAGGCCTACAAAAGGAAAAAAGACGAGTAAGTGCAATGCAAAAACCGAATGGAAACCATTCTAAGAAAAGAAGGTTACCATGATTACGGGCCTCCGATTGACCCTTTAACAACTTCATCCAAGAACGCTCGGAGTATGACTTCTGCGACACTAAGCCCTTGACCCATTGCTTAAGATAGGGGATTACTTCCGGCATATGGGCCACAACTACAACAAAAAGAAAACATAGATGAGGAAACAAGATGAGAAGTAAAACGACAAAATTAGATATTCAAGGCGAAGCAATACTTAAGATTCATGTTCTATTTTTCAGGGAACGGCATGTCTTCGGCGAGGATTAGGTTTGAAGTCCTTATTCGAACAAATCGGCCCATCCAACCTCGGTCTCGGGTCTCGTCTATGCTCGATCGGGGGTTTGGTGGCTCGGCCGTAAATCTTGATCAATCCTCCCTGATAAAGTCGGGGATTGTAGAGATGCATAAGGTGATCGAGGGTAAAAGAATACCCCTCGATCTTGCGAGGAGGATCACGATCCTCCAGAATGATGGATGGGTCTGGCCAAGGGTCACATCATACCTCTTGCAGAAGGCAACGATGATGGGGTCTAAAGGACCGAATGTGAAAGGATAAGTGTAAACACTTAGAAACCCTTCGACATGGGTAGTGATTGATTCCTCAGGTCAGGGAACCACCACATGTTTGTCGACCCAGCTGCAGTCCTATTTAACTTGGTCGAGGAGATTGTCTATAATTGTGCATATGTACCTCGACATCGGTTTGCATCGACCTGGTACCGAGGGTATATTATCTACCTTAAAATCAGCAGTAGGGCACTTTGTCGGAGCGAAGTCCTCTAGGGGAGGTTCCGCCACGGCTCTGTCGCTGGGAGGCCTTGATGAAGAAGCGTTTTCCTTTTGCGAAACAGTTTTTGAAGTCTTAGCCATTTTATTTCTACGAATGACGAAGAATGTAAACCGAGAAGAAATACTTGGTATTTTGTGACGAAATAGGCAAAGAAACACCAGAGATATGAAAACACAAAGCTTTCAGGAAGGCAAAGGAATTTTGAAGATTAGGGCAAAGAAGATTTAAAAGTAAAGTTTGACAAAAGAAGAATGATACATTTATAGGTTTAAGATGACGGTTAAAATTCGGTAGTGGCCGACCGTCGACTGGCACGCATTAAATACATGGAAAACTGCATCGACGAGACGTTTTGATTACTTATGTTGCTTATATCATGATGCTTATGTCATGGTGTATCGAGGTGAAGATCGAGGGCTCAAATCGTTTCTTGTCATTACTCTCCAAAAAATGAGGGGATTATCTGTATAAGGTCAAAATCGCGCTTGCCCTTTTTGTGTGACTGATCGAGGTTGGAGCATGATAAGTGAAGGATCGGCTTCTATTTATATCAACCTATGGTGCGGACATAGGTTGTCAAGCTCGAAACCTTGAGACCGATTAAGCTCGAGACTTTGAGACCAATTAAGATCGAGACCGACCAAACCGAAACCGGCCAAGATTGAGATCGACCAAGATCGAGACCGAATAAGATGGAGTTCGAGGGAAGATTACTGGGTCGAATAACGGAAATACGAAATATCCGTAATCGGGCGAAGATCAATGCGAAAATCATGGCACGTATCAAGAAGAGGCCGATTAATTAGCCAATCATGGGATTTCTTACTGTATTTAGAATTGTACCAAGAGTAGGACTCCCCTACTATATAAAAGAGGCCTGATCATTTGTAAAGGAGAACACATCCATGTTACATAAAGCAATATACTCTCTTTTTCTTAAGCTCTCAATACTCTGTCACTTTGTTCATACTTTCCAATGAGATAATTGTTTGGTTTTTTACTCTGTTATTGTATTCTTGTATCAACCAAATCTCCATTTGGTTCAAGGGTGATCAAATTCGATGGCCAAGTCTACTTGATTCGTTTGGTTTGATTTAATTTCTATTTACTGCCAATTTCAATATCAATTTACGTTTTTGCTCAGTTTGTGCTAAGTAAAATCACGTATCCTTAAAACCACAATACAAATTCAATTGTTATCCATTTTTAGGGTAAACACACGCGAATTTGTGAAGCTCCCCTGGTCAAGCCATCTTTCACACATGTGCATACCTGGTCGCACCTGCGGCTCCGCTTCTACAGTCTAAGGTCTGCAATTGCGGACTTCCCCTAGAGCTTCCTTCTTCGCTTTTGTGATCCTTCAGTCGCACATACGACTCCGCATCTGCGGCCAAGCCCACCGCAGATGCGACCACACCAGAAACCATAAAGCTTCAGTAATTGCTACTTGTTTGATTTATTCATTTCTCGCTCAATATTTGTTTAGGTGCTATATGTTCCTACCTGAATTAATTGTATAACTTCATTATTTTATATTTTACTCGCCTTTATTGTCTTATGGTTATCCTCCGTTTGTACTGTCGATGTTTTGTACGTTGTATTTCCCTTTCGTGTTGAGATTCTGCCATTGGTTGTGTTGAGTTGTTTATATTTATGCATTAATATTGGGAACGGGTTGCGCGCCACAATAATATTATAATGAATTGATATTAGGATCGGATTGTACGCCGCAACAGATAATAATATGATATGATATTGGGATCGGATTGCACACCGCAACAGATATTATGATAAATGTTGGGATCAGGCTGCACGCGACAATAAGTATTTTGATAATTATTGGGATTGGGTTGCGAGCCGCAACAGAGTATGGTGTGCTGTAGCTATTAGTAGTTGTAGAGTTTTTTCTCGGTACTATGATATGAGATTTGAGATCATATTATTCTGGGGGCCTCTGGTAATTTACACTCGGATCCGTTTTTATGAGTTCACTGCTTTATCTATATTTTCGTATTTTGTCATTGTTATTCGTACAGGTTTATTATGAGTGTCTTATTATAGCCTCGTCACTATTTCATCGAAGTTAGGCTCGACACTTACAGAGTACATGAGGTGTGTTGTACTCATACTATATTTCTGCACTTCTTGTGTAGATCCCGATGTTGATCCTAGCGGTGCGTAAAGGAGTTCGCTCGGATTAACTTGCCTGGAGACTTGAGGTAGAGCTGCTTGGCGTCTGCGGTCTCTGAAGTCCTCTTCTATCTTGTTTTGTTGTTATTCTAGTTTCAGACAGTATTGTATTTCATTTCAGACCATGTTTGTAGTATTCTAGACACTCATGTATTCGTGACACCGGATTTCTGGGATTAGTATAGACTGTGGTATTTATGGATTTATCATATGTATTTTAGTTTTTACCAATCGTTAGTTATTATTGTTACCGTTCTGCTTTTAAACTGTTAAAAAGTTATTTCGGGTCGTACGGTTGTGATTTCGGGTCGTGACAATTTATTTGCTTATCAACGATAAAAAGTTATTTTTTTTACAGTAATTTTATACCTTTAAGATGAAATATCTTTCATACCCGCGTGAAACGCAACTAAATTCACTATTCTAGAATACAGAAGGTTTACCAATAAACAATCAATTTAATAAAAGGTGGAATGGGGATAAAGCTAAATTTTATCATTCTTATATAAATTGTGAACAATTAAACAACACATGCAAATTTTGTCAATCCAGTAGAATTTTGTGAACAATTTATATCAAAGTTATGATTGCTCATCATAACTTGAGAACAAAATAAGTTTTGCTAATCCGTCATAATTTTTGTGAATTATTTGTAACAAAGTTATGGCTCACCTGACATAACTTGTAAAAATATTATATTTCATTCCTCCAATATAACTTGTGGAAAAGTTATGATTGGTTTGTAAAACTTATGACCTGTCAGATTATTATTTTTTCATAAAGTTTTTAAACAGAGACAATTTAAGCAACTGCCTTAAATGATCCCATTTGTTCAATTTTCCCACTTCCTCATAAGATTATTTGGCAGAAGGAAATGGATATATTTCTATTGTCGAAGCCCAAGGAAATGGATAAGTGGCGAAGAAATCGCGGTGAAGCTAATCAGGGGCAATTCCGACATTTGGACTGGACGCGGATCATGTTATTCGTTGCTACATTTGTAGTCGTTAAAAGTGCTTATAAAGTGTGCGGCTGTGTGCTCATTTTATAATTTCTCAATTAAAAAACATCAGACAAGACTGTACGAATCGAAGCACTTTTCATAAATTTAAAAAATGGGTACAATAACTACCAATTCAATCTCATTCTCAATTTTGCCCTCCGTTAATCCTCTTTTCCCCTTCCTCTCCCTCTCTCCACTCCTCTCTTGTTTTCGCCGCCGGAAACCGCCTTCCTTCACCATCGCCGCCGGCTCCTCCCGCCGGAAACCGCCTTTCGAGCCACCAGACTCCAAAATGTCAGTCTCAGTTCAGATTCCGGCAGCTTCCACCCGGCGAGATCTCGAGACTGAACCGTTGCTAGATTCTAGAAACCGTGAGTTACTTACAATCATAAAAATGATTTAATGATGTGGATGTGATTAATTTCAATTTTAATTACCTCATTTTTATGTTAATTTATTTTTAGTTAACTCAATTTATCAACTATACCTCACTCCTTAACTGGCTGGATTGAATCCTCTTATCGAATATACTTTATTCCACATTTTGCTTAGTAGAATTATGAAAAATCAAATAAAAAGTTATTAGCTTTTCTTTTAAGCCTTTTTTTTTCTCTGAAATCAAGGAAAGCAAATAGAGCGAGTTAACAGCTTCTGAATGTATAAATCAGGTTCGAGTGTGTGATTGTTGATAGTTATAGTTTCGAGTTGGGATAGCAGGCAATTGAAGTTTTACTGTTTGTTAATATTCCGTACCTGATTAATAAGGTCTTGCTGTAAAACCATGTAGTCATGGTATGTATTTCCAAAGTTAATATTAATCATTTAGTGCATCTGAAGTAGTAGGAGCACAGTGTTGATTCAATTCGAATTGTTTGGATAACATTCTTATGCGTGTATCATTCAAAGGGGTTGCTCAGTGGAAGAAATAAGAAGGGCAGCACAGTACACTAAGCTTTCGCTATGCGCAGGGTCAAGGGAATGGCCAAAGCACATTGAGTTTTCTGTACGCAGCCTTACCTTGTATTTTTGCAAGAGGCTGATTCCGCGGCTTGAATCCGTGACTTCTTGGTCACTCGGCAGTAACTTTTACCGTTGTGCCAAAGCTCACAGGAAGGAACTTGTAATAAGATTTCCTTGGTACTAATAACAATAGATTAGCCTCTCTACCCCAGGGTAGGTGTAGAGGTAGGGGTAAGGTCTGCGTACACACTACTCTCTCCGGACCCCACTAGTGGAATTATACTGGATTGTTGTTGTTATTGTAATAACAATAGATTAAAGTGTGGTCCATTTCTACATTGTTATTTGTGCAAATCAGGGAAGAGTGAGTTGGCATGCACTGTGAGGAAATAGTTTAACACAAGACCTAGAAAGCATTATAGGATGGATTAAATGAAACTGGAGCTTTAAGTTAGAGGGAGCATATGATTGTCATATTGGAGATTTTAAATAATCTTCCTTGGAAAAGGATTCTTCAGAGGATAATTTATAGTAGAGAGTGGATTGTACCTCATGGCTCATGATGTTCAATCATCAGGGATATCCACGTCTGATCATAGCTGAGAGAGCCAGTGCACCTTAGACTAAAGCTAGCAATTTCATAGCCTCCCACGTATGTACTATGTATAGTTTTCAGTATAATTTAGCAGATCTTAATCTCTTTAGTTTAGACTCTTTTTGGAAAATTTCCTAAATATAACCTGCCCTTCTATGAGCGAGAAATTGCTCTTATACGTCATTTCCGCTTTTGGTGCTTAGTATTCAGTAGGTTGTCAAGAAAAATGTTTCAAGAATCTCATCATGGATTTAGCACCCTCATGCTCATACATGGTGGCTTATGTGAGCTCCTTTTCTACTATTTTGTTTGTGTGGTTGTTCTTTTTGGCTGTCTCACTCATATTTTACATTCTCCAATATGATCATATGCAGGAAAGGGGGATCAGCCGACAACCACTGTCCAAGAAGATTCTGTCTTGTCCAATAAAACTGTGCCTCACAAGAACAAATATTCTCTTCGTTCAATCAGTTGCTTTGGAGTGGATCTAACCCCAGATAACATTGCTGTTGCTATGGTATATTTTGTTCAAGGCGTCCTGGGACTTTCTAGGCTTGCTGTTAGCTTTTACTTGAAAGATGACCTACACCTAGATCCTGCAGAGGTATGTCATCTTGATAGGGTAATTTGTTTCCGTTGTTTTTTAATCTTCCCTAGTTTAACAAAATCATCTTCATCAGATTCAAACTGCAGAGGTTTCTTCATCAGAGGCTTGCTGTTTTTTCTAAATTTGGATACCTAACTTTGTCATACTGAATTATGAGTTGTTACAGAATTTAGACTACAGATTCAGTTTTTTGAAATACAATTCTCTCTCGAACTTAGACTGCCATCAGTTATTCCTTCTTTTTCAATTAAACTATCCTTTGTGATTATCCGAAAGCGTCCACCTTCTTGCACATTTAAAAGGAAAACCTCTTTACACGTTTCTTCTCACTTCTCCCCTCACCATTTTTGTTGAGTACACAAACTGACAAGTTTATATGTGACTGACTAGACAGCTATCATATCTGGTTTCTCATCATTGCCGTGGCTCGTAAAACCATTGTATGGGTTCATCAGGTTGGTATCAATTATCCTTTCATCCTTATCCTTCTATCTATTTAATGAAAGATTTCAATAAATGAGTTTTTCCCGTGTAGCGATTCCTTCCCTCTCTTTGGATATCGGAGGAGATCATACTTGGTACTCTCAGGGCTCCTTGGGGCATTCTCATGGTTTTTGATGGCCACCTTCGTTGATAGCAAGTATAGTGCTGCCTTCTCCATACTTATTGGTTCTCTTTCCGTCGCTTTCTCAGACGTTGTAAGTTCCTTTTGTTTCTAGTTAGTTTCAATAAATTCATACTAATGTTGTTATGTTCTTTGCATAGTTATACTTTTTAACTGATCCGAAGGTTGATGACAATCTGTTTGGCTTTTGACCTTTAGTTGAGTACTCGTTATGCTCTCATTTTTGTTCCTGCAGGTATTTCATTGCATTAATAAAGAATTCTTGCTAGTTATACATGAGCGTAGCTTAAAGTTTGTTTTGTCTTTTGAAATATTGAAGGAAATCCTTAATTGCAACCTTGGCAATAGGGATGTAGGTAAGATCAGAGACTCAGTTGTACCCTAATATGTTCTAAGTTTTCAACAACTCATTCGAGAGAAGAACTTATCAAACTAGTATGATAATGGATGTCTCAAAAGTTCAGAAAGGTTGTCTAGAGTTCATTGGCGTGTCAAATATGTGTCAATAGGTAGTACACAACTACTCGGCTTTTAAATTTTTATCTCTTATTGTTTGTTGTATCCCTTATCATTTCCGAGTTTTCATTGCTTGTTCTTAGAAGAAATGAGGAGAACGAAAGGAAACATTCATTTGTCCTTTGTGGTTTTGGGAATTTCAAACTGGAAGTAGTCTAAGGACCTGCTTATAATTTTGGAAACACTCCCTTAAGCTTAACCTAGTTAGACAGTGCTAGCTAGCCACACTAAATGACCATTACAGCACTGCTGCACTGCAAGTATCTGTTCTTCTTTCATTCTGAGCACTACCTCTTCAAAAATTTTGAATTTGCAAAATCATGTGATTGCTCTCCACAAATGTTGTTGGCGTTTCTCCTGAACTAACCATTGATGTGCTTGTGCGAGTGGGCAAGTGCTTCTTCGCATCGACTTTGTCATCCTTGATTGTGGGGTAGATAAGGAAATCCCCATCATTATGGGAAGAACACTCCTTGCAACTGGAAGAGCACTTATGGACTTAGAGAAAAATAAAATTAAATTCCAGGTGAATAATGAAGAGGTGACTTTTCAAGCGAGCAAAGGCATGAAGCTACCAAGTGCATATGAGAGCATCTTGATGATTGATGTTGTTGATGTGGTAGGGTAGCCCGGTGCACTAAGCTCCCGCTATGCGCGGGGTTTGGGGAAAGGGCCAGATTGTACGCAGTCTTACCCTGCATTTTTTGCAAGAGGCTGTTTTCACGGCTCGAACCCGTGATCTCCTGATCACATGGCAGCAACTTTACCAATTACGCCAAAGCTCCCCTTCATGTTGTCGATGTGGTTGAGATGGAAATGGTAGAAGAATGCCTCATTGAAGCATTGGCGGCAATCTTGGTGAACTTTGATGGTATATAGCAGTGTTGTGAAGAGCGTGAAGCGAGGAAAAGCGACAACCCCCATTTCGCTTAAAGCGAGAAGCAAAACTCTCGCTTTTTTGAAGTGAAGCGGAATTTTTTAAAAAAAAATTAAAATAAATACTGCATAGAAAATTCTGAGAAAAACTGGGCAAAGAAAGAAGAACCCAAGGATTGACATTAATTTTGAGAAAGAACCGAAGGTAAAAAAAAAAATTCTCCAGTATTTCGCTGCTATTTGGACATTGAAACAGTGAAAGAAGAAGAAGAAGAGGAAAATCAGAACATACCTGTTGCTGTTGAAGACTTGAACTTGAAGTTGAAGAAGAAGAAGAACCCTAGTGTAATGCTCTCAGATGCTCTACTTTAAAACCCTAGTCGCTGTTGTTCGTTTAATAAAAGACATAACAATTTTGTTTTTAATTAAATAGCCTGGGTCTGTTTTAAAACAAAGAAGCGGTCGCTTCTTTCGCATCGCATCGCATCGCTTGGTCGCTTCTTGCTTTTTAGTGGGAAGCAGTCGCTTTTTTATACCTGAGTCGCTTCACCCATGTGAAGCGGGCACTGAGTCGCTTCGCATCGCTTCTCGCTTAAAGCGAGGAAGCGAGCGCTTTTTTAATCACTGGTATATAGAAGGGTTTGCGGAGACTGTGAATGCACTTGAAGGGTTAGGTTCGTACACCTACAAATCAAAGAAGCTTTCTCTTGACTTAGAGAAAATGGGTCACTCCTCTCGCCAATCCATCAATTGTTGAGCCACCACAACTTGAGCTCAAACCACTACCACCACACTTGAGGTATGAATTTCTTGGCCTTAATTATACTTTACCCGTAATTGTTTCTTCTTTGTTGAGTGATGTGCATGTCAAGCGATTATTAGAAATTTTAAAGGGCTATCGGTGGGGCAATAGCGGATATTCGGGGGATTCTCTCCGGTATTTGTGAGCATAAGATTCAACTTGAAGAGGATAGCAAGCCGAGTGTGGAGCACCAAAAGAGGTTGAGTCCCTCCATGCAAGAGGTGGTGAAGAAAGAAATCATCAAATGGTTGGATGCCGAGGTTGTCAACCCCATTGCGAATAGCCCGTGAGTGAGTCTGGTACTATGTGTTCTAAAGAAAAGAGGCATAATTATGGTACAAAATGACAAAAATGAACTCATCCCAATAAGGATAGTAACCCGATGGAGGGTGTGCCTGGATTACCAGAAGCTTAATGGAGTCGCTTCCAAAAATCATTTCCTATACCTTTTATTGGTCAAATGCTTGATCGGCTAGCATGAAGGTCATTTTACTGCTTGTTGGATGGATATTTCGGCTACAATCAAATCAACATAACTTTGGCGGATTAAGAGAAGACAACATTCACTTGTCCATATTGGACCTTTGCCTTCATTAGAATGTTGTTTGGGTTATGCAATGCCCAACCACATTTCAAAGGTGCATGATTTTATCTTCTTGGATGTGGTGGAAGACTTCTTGAAGGTGTTAATGGACGACTTCTCCGTGGTTGGTAATTCATTTGAAGATTGCCTTGATAATTTTGATCTCAAGTCCTTAAAAGATTGAAGTAATCAACCTTATGCTAATTGGGAGAAATACCACTTTATGGTGGATGAGGGAAATGTCCTTGGTCACAAGATTTCCAAGAGGGGTATCGAGGTTGATCGAGCCAAAATCGAGATTATTTCCAAGGGTGTTAGAAGTTTCTTTGGGCAATGCCGGATTCTATCGGTGATTCATCAAAGACTTCTCAAAAATTGCAAACCCCATGGCAAGCTTCTTGAAAAAGATGCAATGTTTGTGTTTGATGAGAAGAGCCTCAAAGCATTTGAAGAGTTGAAAGAAAAGCTCACCACGACGCCCATTATTATTACTCCTGATTGATCTCGTCCCTTCGAACTTATGTGTGATGCTAGAGGAGTGCTATTGGGCGGTGCTTCGCCAAAGGCACAATAAAATTTTGCACCTCATTTATTATGCTAGCAAAACCCTCAATGGAGCGCAAATAAATTATACGGTGACCGAGCAAGAGTTGCTTGCCATTGTCTATGCCTTTGAAAAGTTTCGAACATACTTGTTTGGGGTCAAAGGTGATAGTCTTCACGAATCATGCCGTTCTCAGTTATTTTATGGCAAAGAAGGACGCCAAGCCAATGTTGATTAGATGGGTTCTTTTATTGCAAGAATAAGAATTTGACTTTGGAGTCAGGATCGAGAAGGCACAAAGAACCAAGTTGCGGATCATCTATCTAGACTTGAGGAAGCGAGGAGACCAAATGGAGAACTTGAGATTAATGATGCTTTCTCGGGTGAGCAACTCTTGGCATTATCTAATACTTTAGCCCATGGTATTACCGATATCGCTAAGTTCTTGGTTGGTGTTGACGAAATAGAATCTTATCAAAAGAAGAAGCTTTTTAGGGAGTATAGGCAATATTATTGGGAAGAGCCCTATTTGTTTCGAATATGCGCCGACATCATTAGGCGTTGTGTCCCCGAAGACAAGGTGATGCCTATGCTCAAGGCATACCATAGCTCTCCGGTTGGGGGTCATTATGGTGGAAATTGGACGACGGCGAAAGTTCTTGAGTGGCTACTATTGACCAACCATTTATCAGGATGCCAATTTGATGGCAAAATCATGTGACCAATGCCAAAGGCAAGGGTCGATTTCCAAAAGGCATGAGATGCCTTTGAACTTTGTAATGGAGGTGAAAATATTTGATGTGTGGGGATCGACTTTATGGGTCCCTTTGTGAGCTCGTATGGCATGACATACATCTTGGTGCACGTAGGCTATGTATCGAAATGGGTTGAAGCGGCAACTTTGCCAAATAATGAAGCGAGGAGTGTGACGGCCTTCTTAAAGAAAAACATCCCTTAGTGATGATGGAGCTCATTTTTGCAACAAGGCCTTTGCGGGGTTGGTAGAGATTTATGGTGTAAAGCACAAAGTGACCACTCTATACCATCTTCAAACGAGTGGCCAAGTTGAAGTCTCAAATCAAGAATTCAAGAGCATCCTAGCCAAAACGGTTAATGCAAATAGGACCGATTGGTCGAGGAAATTAGATGACGCTCTTTGGGCATATAGGACAACGTTCAAGACTCCTATTGGGACTTCACTTTACCGATTGGTTTTTGGTAAGGCATATCATTTGCGCCAGTTGAGCTGGAGCATAAAGCTATGTGAACATTGAAGAAGTTGAACCTTGAATAGAACGAAATGGCTAATTTGAGAATATCTCACCTCAATGAGATGTATGAGTTTCGATTCCAAGCTTATGAGAGTGCAGCCATGTACAAGGAGAGGATGAAGCACTTTCTTGACAAAAAGATCTTGAAGGAGTTCCAACTCGGTGACTTGGTCTTACTTTTCAACTCTAATTTCCTCTCCTTTGTGATTGCCCACATCTTGAACATAAGCTTTTTGCGGAACTCTTCCAACTTCAACAACAATAGGCACCTTTTACATGTGCCTTTTCTTCTTTTTCAACATCTTTCACTTCAATCACTTTCTTTCTCTCATTTTAAAGTAGTGTCCCACTTCGAGTTGTATTAGCTATGCAATAAAATGTTTGGCCACCCCATTACCCTTTAGATTCGCAATTGTATCACTTGGAAGTGTGCTTTTTTGCTTTCGATTTTTCTCTCTTGAAAGATCTCTCATTTGCAACTCCAATTTATGAATAGAAGTGGTGTGAGAACTCACAAGTTCGGCCATGTTCTTGATTGAAATGTCGGAATTCTCTTGGTTTTGCAAACCCCTTTCAAGCATTTTCTCCAATTTGGAACTAACTTGATAATGTTGAGAGTTAGAATATTGGCCTTTCGGTGGAACATAGGGATTTAAGCTCTGATTCTAAAGTTGTTGTTATTGTTCCAATTTTCTTGATTCAGATTACCTTGGTCGTTTCGCCATTGTTGGGTACGTTGCCCTTGCGGGTTAGGTCTCCATTGATTCTTTTGCCCCAACCCTAATTTTCTCTTTGATACCCTCCTTAAGAATTGTTGACATAAATCACTTCCTCATATTCTTTTGGAGGGTATTCTTGGTATTGGGCTTCTTGATTTTGATAGTTAAAGTTCGGCACCGATTGTACTTCTTCCCCAACATTCGCCTTCTTTGTTTGGCTTTTCGTGAATATTTTTGTCAAAACGTTCATATTGGTAGCAAGACCGGTAATCACTTTATCTCTCTCTTAATTTTCCTTGCGATAGTGGTAAAAAAGGGGACTCATATGAAACACCACCATCCATGTCGCTCGAATGCCATTCTTGATTATGTTTGGCGACCCAGTCAAGGATTTGGGTGATTACCGCAAATGTTATCCATGAAAGACCCATTGGCCGCCGCACTGTTAGCTACAAATTGGTTCATGGGATCCAAAACCTTGTAGAATTTCTCAAACAAGATGTTCTTCAGAAACCCATGATTTTGTGATCGTACCAAGTATTGCTTGAATCTCACCCAAGCTTCATGAAGTTGTTCCCCCTGAAAAAAATTGTCTTGGAGTTCCGCCCTCTTGCTTGGTGGAATCCATTTCCCGAGGAAGACATGCACTAGCTCGCCCCAACTACGGATGGAGTTTTGAGGTAGATTGTGAAGCCATGTTCTTGTCTCGCTAGCTAGAGTGTATTTGAAGACTCTCAACCTCAAATGCATTATCTGACGCATAGTTTTGCTTGTGCAATGTGCATACGCCCAAGAATTTTTTGAGATGTTGATTTGGGTCATCGGTAGAGTTCCGAAAGAACCCCTCAGCCTTTAGTATTGTGTAGAGACTGACGTCCACCTTGAAGGTAGTCACATCAACTCTCGGAGGGACAATGACATTCACATCCTCAACAATTTGATCCATATTCGCAAACACATTGTCAGGGTCACCCTTGCTTGCCTAATCTCACAAAACAAGGCAAATAAAGTGTGATAGAATAGAATAAAGGCTTCAAGTACAGTGCACTCTAATTAGTAATTTCAAAGTCGTATTCCTCGGTAACGATGCCAAAATTTGATACACTCAAATTACACCTATATAAATGGTGTAAGGCGGTCGATGTCAAATATAATAACCCAACTAAATTGTGGTCGAATCTCATAGAGAATAGGCGTGAAAAGTTTACTTTACTAGTGTGGTACTTCACTATGGTCGTAATTCTTTCCCGTTAGTTTGAAAAGAGTTTGATATTGCTAATCTATTTAAGAGACACTATTTTGTTAAAAGATCTAACTATTTGGATTAAGAAACCAAGGTTGTGTCCCCTTTAATGGAGTATAATGCTATAGGTGTTAATATGATATATTTCCAATGGGAATTTTTAAGTGACTACCCAATATTTTTCAATAGTTTGGTAGAATCTCCTCTTTATGATTTTCCCAAATACAAAAGAGTTACAAATAAGAGTGACCAATTTATGGCAAGTAGAATCCTCTTATTCCTTAAATGATTACTATTAAATAAGGTTTAAAGCCTTGAGTTCTTGCTATTTACTTTTACCAAACCCTGACCCATTAAATAAAATGGCATAGGTTAATTGTTGCCACTACCAACCATAAATGAAGAAAGAGAAGATGAATAGAAATCAACAACCCATTATATGTATATTCAATGGTAAAAACACATTAATATTACACCCATTATTGGTTCCACAACCTTAGTAATAAAATTAGCTACTCATGACAATTAGAATAACAACACTAAGCATTAAAATCTTATAGCGGAGAAAGTAAAGGAATCTTCTTCTCAAAAGCTTCAAAGGAATGGTGTATTCAATCTTCCAAGAGGGACACTTTTCAGACCAAACACCCCCACAAAAACCCCAACTATACTATTTATAATGGTCCAAAAACGCGACAATAATTATGTCAAAAATGCCCCCGCAGTGTCACATGCGGACCGTCTCTTGAGCGCGTATCGAACATGCGGTCTGCATGTCGGAGTTTGGCCTTTACATGTTGAAACTAGGGCTTACTTTCATCCACATCTTGACTTGCGGTCCGCATCTTGGAGTCGCATGTCGGTCTTCAGACTGTTGATTTTCAGGATCTTCAATAAGTGTTTGAGATGCGGTCCGCATGTGGAATATACCATGCGCATCTTGGCTTTGCATGTCAATCTTCAGAATGTCAGGATCCTCAACAAGCATTTGGGATGCGGTCCGCATGTGGAATGTGCAGCCCGCATCTTTGCTCCGCATGTCAATCTTCAGAATTTTGACTTTCAAGATCTTCAACTGGTGTTTGGGATGCGGTCCACACGTGGAATGCACTCCGTGCCAACCTTCAATTGGACAACTTTCAGGACTTTTGGGCTCTCAACAGACGATGAATGTACGGTCCGCATGTTCCCTATCTCAACCTTTCAGTTTCCTTCCTCTCAGCTTTCATCTGCATTTCACTTGTGTCCAGTGCCTTCAAGATAAGATCCATATGTCATTAAATCTGGGACACTTCATGCATTTTTGCTTGTTTTTACCATTTAGCCTCAAAATCCCTACAGCACAACAATTATTATAAAAAACGACACAAAATATGCTTAAAGAATAGTAAACACTTATGCAAATGATATCAAATGTGCTGTAGTTTCACAGCACATCAACCATAATGTAGTTGTGATGTTGCAGCTCCTTTTTGTTTAAAAAAGAAAAAGAAAGGCCATAAGAATAGTGAGGTCTCAGGTCAAATCTCAGCGGAGGCAAAAAATACTAGGTGATTTCTTCCCATTTGCCTAATTCTTGGTGGGTAGAGTTACACGGTACTTGTGCTGGTAGGAGGGAGTAGGTACCCAATGGAATAGCGCAGGTGTGCACAAGCTTTGCCCAGACACCACGGTCATAAAAAAAGGGTGGGGGCATAAGAACTTATTTTAGAGTAAGCCTTCATTAGTTTGAAATTGAACAGTTGACCACTATCGACTTTTTATGCAAATCCAAGAGTTGTATAATGTAGTGTGGATGAACTGTATATTCTTTGTTGGACATGTTAGTGAAATTATCGGGTCACTAATGTATTGTGGATGAACTTTTTTCTCCACCCACTGCCATGAACAGGCTGCAACATATCAACCGATCCTTGTGTTAAATCTTGAAAATATTAATGCCACTTGGGAATTGTTGGACTTGTCATTTCCAAAAAAAAAAAAAAAAAAAAAAAAAAACCATTCCAAAAAAATTATTGGACTTGATTTTTTGCTGTTACGCTTGTTCATAGAAAAGGAGTTACTGGCCAAATGAATCTGAGTTGATTTTTTGCTTCTTTGTAATGCTCCTCTTCCTGTAGCTGGTATCTTTCCACCACATTCTTCTGGCATATATAATTGAGCAATCATGTAGGTTGTAGATTCCATGGTTGTTGAGAGGGCACGTGGTGAGTCTCAAAGCATGTCAGGATCTCTTCAGTCATTGTGCTGGGGTTCTTCGGCATTTGGAGGAATTGTGAGTGCCTACTTTAGTGGCTCCCTTGTGGATGCTTACGGTGTGAGGTATGATACTTGGTCACTCTTTCTAAATATTATGTGAGTGTGGTCTTGTGAGTAGTAATGGTCCGGATGGGTTAGTCTAAATATTTTTGGTTCCTCCAGGTTTGTTTTTGGTGCAACATCATTACTTCCTCTCATAACATCTGCAGTATCTGTACTTGTGAAAGAGCAGCCTGTACGAGGCCCAGCAAGGGGAGTTTCTTTAGGCAATGGCTTCATCGAGAGCTCAAAAAACAATTTTATGCAGTTATGGGGAACTGTTAAGCAGCCTAGCGTTCTACTTCCCACCCTATTTATTTTCTTATGGCAGGCAACACCACAGTCAGATTCTGCTATGTTTTACTTCACGTATGCTCAGTTTCAGGTTTAAATTTTAATTAATGTAAACATACATGAAAGCTACTAGTTCTAACAGAATTTTGTTCTGATTGTAGGACAAACAAACTTGGTTTCACTCCTGAATTCCTTGGACGTGTTAAGCTTGTCACTTCAGTTGCATCACTTATTGGTGTGGGGCTTTATAATGGTTTTTTGAAGAAAGTTCCTTTAAGGAAAATATTCCTCGTAATGACTCTCATTGGTACAGCTCTTGGGATGACCCAGGTACTTGTCCCAACACATCTTTTCTACTTAAGATTTATGATTTTTCTTCTGTTTTGGGGTCATGGTGGCCTTGATTTACTTCAAAGTATGATGGTTTTGTATTAGGTTCTGCTGGTGACTGGATTGAACCGGCAGTTTGGCATTAGTGATGAGTGGTTTGCTATTGGGGATTCCTTGATTATAACTGTTCTGGGTCAGGTAATCTTTTTTCTTGTACTTGGTTCGACACTTGAGAATCCGTTCATATTTGGTTGATCTAATTCATATTTTTTCTGAACGCATAGTAATATATAGAGTAAAAACATTCTGAAGCTCAATCTTGCTTAGTTCGAAATCTGAAAAGCATAACTTAAGAAAAGAGTACTAATCATATAAAGATGCAGCGCAGGCACACAAAATAATTGAAGGATATAATGGCTAACTTGCGACTTGCAAGAAACTCACCGAACCTACCTACATAGATGTATTTGTCTAATGAAAAACAAGAACTTGAAGAGTTTTTTTCTTCTTTCATTGAAACAATTGAACTGGGACATAATGACAGTGATCAAGTAATTTTTCATGTATGTAGGGTGTCTAATGGATTCCAATTAGGTCTACATTCCAATTAATAACTATAGCAGCCATAAAGACAATTAAAATTTGTAAAAATATACTTGCACATAAACTATACAGTAATTCTTCGGGATGCTAATTTCAGGTAAATGATATGAATTTAGAACGGTGTATTTAGGACTGCTATGTCATGTAAAACTAGATTTTCTTTGGCCAGCATGAGTTTTGATAAAGTAGAACGTAGCTCTTCATTAAGGTTCTATTTTATAAAAACTATATCTCTACTGTTGAATTATATAGTCTCGAGTATAAAAGGGCATTTAAAGAGATTTATCAAGGTCTTGGCTACTCTATTATTACCTTAAGGTTTTGTGTTAGATTTTCAATTTCTTTTACATGGTATTAGAGCAACCTTTGGCAAGAATATTCTCAGCCCCGTCAATCCACATTAAATTTACTGGGAACACAAAATCGTGTTACCTATGCGGGAGATTGTTGAGTTATATATTCTCCCACATTGGATATAGAAAGGCATTTCAAGGGGTTTATAAAAGATTTTGGGATACTTCACCCCTAGTTTTAAGATTCGTGTTGGATGCTTTGATTCCTTCACATGTATGCTTTTTCCTTGAGTTTTTGTATAACATTAGTTTTCAATTTGTATTCTGTCTTCTTGTTCAGGTTGTGTTAGGATAAACTGTTTCAAAGTAGCATGCATTTGTGGGTGGTTGAATGGAAGTTACCTGAATGAGATTAAAATATCTCTACACGAATTTTACCTTAAGGAAAAGAGCTTAAGTTTTTGAAGGCAAAAAACCCTTAAGATCTTGCATGTATCCTGGCATTTGTTTCCAGAAGGTGTTGAAAACATTCTCTGAATTTTTTTTTCATTTGCTTTTGAAATCTTTTTTCACCGAACACCATATTGAGAAAAGATTTTCAGTTTTTGCAGAAACGGAAAAACTATAAACTGCAAGACACCTCTGGAGTACTTTTCAGTTTTTGCAAAGACTGAAGAACTTTTCTCTGTTTGGTTGAAAACAATTTTAAAAATCTTTCAGTTTTTGCAGCCAAAAAAAGGCTTTTCTCAAAGTGGTGTTTTTTAAAACACATACCAATTTTTTTTCGTTTTTTACAACCCAAAAAAAAAAAAGTTCCACCTGTTTCTGAAACAAACGCCACCAGTATAGGGAGAAACAAATAAAAAATGTGAAGTTGTAAATATCATGAAAACCACAGCCAACAAATTATCCGAACCCAGTTACATAAAACTTCCAGATACTTGAGATACTCTTTCACTTCCGTTAAAATTTTCTTGGTGGAAATTTTATTGATGTTTTAGAGCTTTTCTATTTGTTTGAATCTTTCTTTACATTTGTTTCTCAGTCTTTTATTTGATATCTGGATCAATATAAACTACTAAAGAACATAGTTGAAGCTCAATCTAAAGCATGAAACAGAAATCTGAATGAAAAAGCCAGGAGCAATCTTGTGTCACTGGCACTGTGAAACATTTAATACATACCAGAAGTATCAATTTCATGTACCAAGCTGGACACCCAAAGATGAATGGTAAAAGTAATGGTTTTTAGAATTCTCAAAACAGAAGTTAAAGTACGAAGGAGGAAGTTTCACCACATCTACTGAGCCAGACTATGTGCTTGATGCATGTGAGAGAACAAATAAAAATAGTGTATGGCTTTTTATAGAACACTAAAATTGTTTTAATAATAGATTTTTCGGTGCGTTTAGAGAATGGTTATCTGATAAGAGTAATGGAGGAAACATGGGTGTTCTGTTTGAATTTTGGTGAATCACCTTCTTGAGGCACTTCATATACGAATTGTAAGAAGATAGCAACAGGTAATCTTCGCAAATGAGTGATTGCATAAAAAATTGCCCTTTGATGAGATTGCTTATCTGATGGAGGAGCAGAGAAACGTGAGTTTTTCTCGCAAGGGAAAACTTGGCCGATGAAGTGCCATTTTTAGTCTAAAGTACTCCTGCATTATTTATTAGTATAGATGTAAACTGAAATTGAATGGGTAAACTTCTATATTCTAATATAGAATTTAGAGTATTCTGGCAACACGCATCATCTAACTACTTACCTGTTTCAGGCATCTTTCATGCCTGTTCTAGTACTGGCTGCTAGAATATGTCCACAAGGAATGGAAGCAACTCTTTTCGCAACCCTTATGTCCATATCCAATGGAGGGAGTGTCCTTGGTGGTCTAATTGGTGCCGGTCTAACGCAGGTATTTGGTGTCACCAAGGACAGGTTTGACAACTTGGCTTTTCTGATAGTTCTCTGCAATCTCAGCTCCCTATTGCCTTTGCCCTTGCTTGGTCTTCTTCCTGATGATGAACCGGATACAAAAGAAAATACCGATATAGAGATGAAATCTAATTGAATTCTTGCCTTCTGTGTCATCCTGAATCTGGCTAAGCTTTTGCTACAGCTTTTTGAGAAAACAATAGGAGAGAATACACATGTAAATACAAATACTAATATCGAATGACTAAACACATGAGTTATGTGAATTCATAATCCCCACAGAAAAAGCTTAAGGGACTAGTGATCTTTATTTGTTTCGAGATATTGAGTAAAGGGCGAGATAGGTCGTGAGCCTTGTTGATCCTTAACGTATGTAATGCTGGATGGTCTTGTAACTTGTAAGTCTTGAATTCCCATTGAGAAATTGACTAACTTTTGGCATTTGATGATCAAATCTTTGCCAAAAGGCATTGAACTATTTATAACATTGACTGTTCCATATGGGAATACTTACTGTTGGTATAGTAAGCCAATAGCTTCTAGCTTCTAGTTAATAAATGTACTCTTTGAATTTGCTTGTTACTTTATCTATCTTGGTGTCAAGAAGTTGGTGAAAAATGTATATACGTTTATCAAAGTAAAGGAAAAGGAAAAAATCTTTTCTGTATACCTTTATCTGAAAGCAAAAGGCAAGATGGGTTGACACGGTGTACTAGCCACAATGAGGACCGGGAGTGCGGGGGAACTAATATGGCAAAAAGAACCTGAAGTAGGAAACTTTAAAATAAAACGAACCATCTTCCTCAACTTTTTAAACTTTTTCTAGGCTTAATTTGGGGAAGGTACACACTACCCTTTCTACTTTTAAGGTCTGCTTACACACTACCATCGTTTGTTGTTGTTGTTGTTGTTGTGATAATTTGGGGGAAAGTTCTATTATTAAAAATCTCGACAACTTTTTTCATTACTTATTTGGTTATTAAATTCACAAATAACGCAAAAGGTTGAATCTTTTATAATTTACTTTTTTCTCTCTCAACAAGTAAACTGCAGTCTAGGTTTGAGCTTTACTATAGAATCTTGTCAGTATGAACTTTTTTTTCTTTTCCTTTTTAGGATAACTTCAATGCACCCCACCAATTTTTCGCCCTTAAGCTTTTCAATGAAGGTCAAAGTCAACTTCTCTATAATCCATATTGGAATATACTGCGAATGAGGATTGGTGAAAATACTGGATTTGTTGTTGTTGTTGTTGTTGTTGAGGATTGGTGAACGAATTAACTCATCAATTTTGATAGAAATGTAAAAAATAAAAACTTTATCTGGTTTTGCACAAATTTGATTTAGTGGGTTTCTTCTATAAATTTCGAAATGAAAAATGGAAAGAAATACATGGAAGGTTTTACAGAATATGAAATGTTAAGATCCTTAAGTGTAGTTATTGCTTATACTTACTTGTATAAGCATTTCTAACATCATGTCTAACTTATGCCGAGGACATCATGTTGGTTGTCTGGTTTTCCAAAAGAAAGAAAAAGTAAAAGCTTATGTTAAAAAGGTATATAAGGTAAAGTATTATTGACGACAAATGAAAAAATGTTCGAACTATCAAATACTAGAGCTGTCAATATAGGCTTGTTCCGCTGGGTTGATTTAGCCCAGCTCATGGTTTGATAAGGTTGGAAGATTGTTTAAGTTTATTTAAGAACGAGGCTCTTTTATCCAAGTAAGCCCACGGTCGTGAGGCTTGATCGAGGCTAGGCCAGCCCGGCACGTGCCCAAATAAGTCCTGACTTACCAACCTTAGTCATTAACCATAGATTTATCAAAGTTAGTCAAGCATATATAAAAATTAAAAAATCAAATAAACAAGGTTCTTTTTCTCCAAGAATCACACGCAAAGATCTCTTTCTATATTTTTAAGCGTGATCAGCAACATTAGATGCAAAACGGAAAAGAAAATTCATGGATGAGATAGCAAACAAGGTGATGAAATACAAAAAAAATATATACACAAGATTCTAAAACCTAAGAAAAAAAGACCTTTTCAATGACTATGGTTGAAATTCATTGCAAACATATAGATAAGTCAATATACAAAATTTGAGAAGATTGGAGGTGATTTGGTATCAACATTCGTAGTTAAAATCGAGTTCAAAAAATTTTTCTGCGACACATGTATCACGCATGTATCTCACACACATATGTATACATGGATATAAATGTGATACACATTTGATACAAATATGATACATATGTAATACACAATTTTTTTCGTGTTCATCTTCTACTTCGAATTCTCAATTCAAACCACCTCAAAACTACACCAAATAATCCCAAAACTCCGATTCAAGCTTCTTAAGATGTACCCAATCTATTCTAATAACACACATTCAAAAGAAAGCAAAAATTTGATTTTTTTGCTACAAATAGCTAATTGGCTAATATTGATAATATTTAGCTAATATTGATAATATTTGGCTAATATTAGTAATATTTTATGAATTGGCCAATTTTTGTAATAAGCTACTTATAAATGAACATAGCTGGTAGTTTTCAATAAAAAAGTATTTAGAAAAATATAATAACTAGAAAAAATAAGGAACTAAAAATACTAAAAAGAGAAGACAAACTTGAATTAAAAACTAGAAAACTTGTGCTAAGACCAGCAAATCAATAAGAAGACACCACATGAAAGCTAAAATTGTACTAAAACTAGCAAAACCAATATGAAGACCCCCTACATGATGGGCATTATTAAAAATCAAAAGCATGGGATATTGGTGTACATAATAAGTATTAATTTAATTATAGACTTGCAAATTGGTTAGCAACACTATGTAATATTATCTTGTACATGTTAATGTGTTTGCATTTTTAGATTATAATTTAAATGTTAAATAAATTGTGAAATAATTTTTAAAAATAGTGTGTTGGCCCAGCTTGTGGCCCACGGAGGTCGGGGTTAACCATTCCAAAGGTCATTTAAACTAGCCCAGCCCGTCAAGTTCCAAAGTGCACATGGGCTGGCTTGCCTGGTCATGTTGACAGCTCTATCTTAAAATAGAAGCATTATACCTTAATTTGGTTTTCCTTCCTTTAGAAAGGGGATTTTTATCTTCCTATTCACTATTTGAAACTTTATTAGTCCCCCTACTCAAGTTTTAATTTAATTATATAGGCATATACAATTTACCAATTATATACACTTTAGGAATTAAATGAGCATCCCTTTATATTAGGAAATGAATAAGAAATCAATTATTTCCCATCCTTATTCTCTCTCCCTCATGTTCTCTCTCTCTCTCTCTCTCTCTCTCTCTCTCTCTCTCTCTCTCTCTCTCTCTCTCTCTCTGCGTGTGTGTTTTTCTCTTTTGTTTAATTTTATTTTTCTGGGTATTCGTTCTCTTCTGCCTTCCTTAAGATATATGCTTATATGAATTATGCAGACATGTTTCTTGCTCTTGATAAAGATATGAACGGAACATTGAGCAAGCAGGAGCTAAGGTAGTAATTTCCTTTAATGTTGCACAATTGGTGTTCAAATTGAAATTGTCAATCAATAAATTTTTAAGGTGTTTGACTCTCCACTATTGACAGCCATTATAAAGCTTTGAATTCGAATTTGGGTTTTTAAAAACCATTATTTGTTTGGATTGGATGTTGTTGCAAACAATTGGGAATATTGTTTGGAGTTTATATCTCAATTTTAAGGGTGTTTGATAAAGACTAGACTTGATTTTGTGTGTGTTTCTTCCTCTCTAAAATTCTCATCTCAATTATATGTGGTGTGTGTTTCTTCCTCTCTAAAATTCCAATCAAAACTTTCTCTCTTAATACAATTTTGATACATATTAACAATTTTATGCAAAAAGATAGTATTGATAATTTCAATACAGATTTTATACAACGATTCATATATTATACAACTATTTTTCAACCTTCATACAACATTCAAATAAAAAAAATATATATATATAACTACAACAGAATACAATTTACATATAATTATACTACAGCTTTACTATAATTTCGTAAGTATATGGTATGTCATGCGTTCTTCTTCTTCTTCTTCTTCTTCTTCTTCTTCTTCTTCTTCTTCTTCTTCTTCTTCTTCTTCTTCTTCTTCTTCTTCTTCTTCTTCTTCTTCTTCTATCTGAAATTCAGCCAAAATTAAGTGCATTTTTCACCAAACACCCTCAAAATTGAGATATAAACTCTAAACAATATTTCCAATTGTTTGCAAACAACACCCGATCCAAACAAATAATGGTTTTTGAAAACCCAAAATTCGAATTCAAAGTTTTAAAGCTTTTTAATGGCTGTCAATGGTGGAGTGTCAAACACCTGAATACAAAAAACTTTTTACTGCTCATCGTCGAGGAGAATTTTCATCCAACTCATTTCATCCAACTTTGGACAGTAGTACAATGCTTCAACTGAGCCATTCAACGGAAAAAGCCAATCACCTTCAAAGAGTTCAATACCAAATTTAATTTGTGACTGGTTCAGGCATTTTGTAGCTAAAGTTTATCGTTTCGAGGCTCATGGCCCACTTGATCAAGCCAATTTTGCCAATCACTCAAGTTATTCCAACAACTCAGCACGATCTAGGATTTGTATACTTTGGGCCTACACTTTTCCGATGACGGAGCTGCTATTGCCACCATCAGATACTCAAACGTGGTTAACACCATTGTTCCCTTCAGTTATGCATTTTTTCAAGCAAAGAATCCCCTAATTTAATGTACTAATAATGGATTGGGAGCCTTTTAAGGTGGAATGTATATAATTTGTAAGTAATCCTTGTTTGGGACGGGTAATATACAAAATTAGGACAATTTTAGTAAATAAGTTTCAAATATTGTATAGGAAGGAAAAAATCCCAAAACTATTTAGTGAAATGTTACTGGGTCCCGTTTGAATTTAGAAGGTTTTCGGAAATTTTTTGATTGCAGAAAACATTGGGTTTGCTTCTAAACCTGACTTTGTATTTTAAAAAGTAAACCAAAGTATTTTTCTAAAATTGAAAAGAAACCAAACATAAGCAATAAGTTCACAAATGCTATACAAAAGTAAAATTCCTCAAAGAAATATTTTTCTAAAACTTATTTCTCAAAATCGAATTCTTCGAAAACTAAATTAAAACAAAATAAAATAAAATTGAGTCCTCCAGTATATATTATGATAAAGGAGATTTTCTACAAGAAACCTATCACGTGACAAACTGATAGAAGTTCACATGGGGTGGGCCTCAAAAGGTTGGTACAAAAACAAAACAATTACGATTGGTGTAGTCACATCTGAAAAGGCCCAATACTTTCCACCAAATTCAATTCAAACCCAATGGCTCTTTGTTCTTTTCAGTCTTTAAGTAAGAAGTAATCCACAAGAGTCCATTTCCTCTCTTTTTTTCTACTTTAGCACTTGCCCCACAAATTCTTTTCCAATTTCCAATTGGGTTCCTCTCACCTTTTCTATGATTCCTCATCATATGCAGTTTCCATTTATGCCTTCCTACCATATGTTGATGGCTTGAACATGAAACACAATTTTCCCTTCCTTGCCCCACAACATGAAAAGGATAGGAAAATGTTGGATATATAAAATCTTCAATTAACTTGTGATTGAGGTGTAGTTGTTATTGTTGCTGTAATTCATGGAGACACACAATTAAATTGTAATTGAGGTGCATTTGTGATAGAAAGATTACTAATTACATCGATCGAGACACAATTAACACTATATATGACACTTTTATAAGTTTCACTAGCAACCAAAGGAGAATAGTGGGTTTACTACTACTTACACCAACTTATCATAATGTTAGATTTCTTATTGTTCCTCCATGTGGCTGATGCACAAACATAAGGACTTTAGATAAAAAATGAATTCTTTTGAGTGAAATATAAGTGGCTGATTGTCTTTCTGCTTGTTAGTTTTTGCTTTTCTTCATTGTTTTGTCCTCAGCCAACATCCCAAAGGCTGTCACATGGGGAGATGGGGAAGTTGGAAGTTGGAAGTTCGAATAGTTGTTAGACTCTCCACTCCAATCATTGCACCACTTTTAATACCAAAAAGTTCTTGAGTAGGAGAACCTATTATAATTAGGAAAAAAGGAGATGTATATCTATAATACCAGTTTCTAGCCAATTACTTGAAGCCTACCTATTACCTAACAATAATAAGATTCTGATCATTATACAATAATTGGTAGTGATCATAAGTGACTAGTCTCATTAGCAGCTTACGATAATTAAAAGACTACTTATATATGTATAAATATAACTACTAATATATTTGTTCTTCACATTAAATTAAATTAATGAGAAGAGAGAGCCACTATTGGTTGGTGCAATGATTAGTACTATTATTATAAGCAGACTTGAGAAGCGATCATGATGATTGATAAGGAAATAATGCACTTGATAGAGGATAATTGTTTGAATATAATTTTTGTTAGATCAATTAATGCACCATAAGTATATTTTGTTTACTGCGAAATAATTATGGGGACATTCTTTATGCGAAATAATTATGGGGACAAAAACTTATCAATATACATTCTTTTGACTAAAGACATGGTTTTTACAGTTTTTCAACCATTGTCGCTCTGACATTGTTAATTTTAACAGAGAATTACTTCGTTCTTAGTATATTCTATACTCTTTTTTTTTATAAAAAAAATCTATTATAACTGGCCACATTGCGCTCGAAAGGGGTCCCTATAAAATTTGCGAGTATTTCGCAAATCACGCATAAAAAGGGGAAGAAAAAGTTGGGTCATAAAAGAAGGAGCTTATGAATTTCTTAGCAATCCCATCATTTAATATAACTCTTGGTAGATATTAGGGGTATTCAAACCGAATCGAAAAATCGTACAAAACTGAAAAGTTAAACCAAATCGATTAAAAATTCTGATTTAGTTTGGTTTCGAATGAACCAACCCGACATATAAATATATAAGTTTTATGTATACTTTTAAGACTTTATATAAAATTTTCTTTAGAAAATGTCTAAACATATTTGGGATCCTCTCATGGGATTTAATATTTAATAGAACTATGAAGTGCATTCATTTATTTATTTTAAATAATAGATTGACCACTTTCTTATCAAGTGTTATTGAAATACGTCAATCATTTCTTTGTTCTTCAATATTCATATATCAAGATTTCTTATATATTTTTCGAATTTGAAATGATATTTAGATAATTTAAAATTAAATAGAACATATCATTACTTAGGTATCATACTAATTTTTATGTTTAATTATTATATTCAATTAACCTTGAAAGCTTACATCAACAAAAAATTATTGTTAGACGACTAAGAAAATAACTATCATGTGTAACTAAAACAATTCTTCCATAAGAATATTTTAATAGATCATATGTTTGTCAAAAATTTTAATTTTTACTAAACATATATTCATTTATCAAAATTTTATCTATAACTTTGACAAAGTAAGATTAAAATAATATTCATGTAACAAAAAAAATCGAAAACCCGAAAAACTCAACACCAAACCGATATAGTTGGTTTGGTTTGATTTTGATAAAAACCGAACCAAACCCCATATACACCCGGCCCCTAGTAGACACTATGTTTCTGTGACAATGAGTGCGAATTAGCATAAACGTATCATGCTCTTTTAAAAAATTCAAGTCCATATATAGAGTTCGAGATTAAACGTAGCATCCGTTGCGCATAAGATCATAAAGAGAAAAAAAACAATAGTATTAATAATAACTCACTTTGTTTCTCAGTCTTGTACTCTCTTGGTTCGTTTTCGTTCCAGATAATATGATATAGCTGTGTGGTGAGAGTCATAACCTGAAATTGAAGTAGTTGGTTAGTAGAATCCATGGTTGGGAGGGAATTTTTCAAAGATAATTAAAAGCATGTGGGAAGCCATGTGAAATGCACTAAATATAGACGCAACCATTAATGGTAGAATTTTATAATAAGATTCCTTTGTGAGAAATGATTAAAATTCTGAACAATGGATCTAGAGCTAAAACCCATATTAGGCATATTGTTTTACATATAATTAAACCTCACTATGTCTTCTTTTAGAAAACAAGCCAAATGAATAAAACACAAATATAATCGAGGGATAATATATAAGTTGCTTCCTGAATTTGTGCCGAAAAGTGATTTTCTATCTCAATTTTTACGGGTGTCGTTTTTACATCTTATACTTGTTCATACAGAATTTAATTCATCTTTAAATGATGATGGAGTACGGCAAGTAAAGTTACTCTCTTCAAAGAGCTTAAAATGTCCAAAAAAACCCCCTTAAAAGTAGCATAATTGTCCTAACTTGTTAGACTTTCTTGGATCCATCCTCTCTTTTTAGCACTCTTCTTTTACTTTGCTTCTTCTCCAAATTTCTCCATTCACTTTCTCTGTCATTTCTTCTTCTATCACCAAGTGACCCTCTTTACTGTCTTTTCCATAAAATAAAAGCTAATCAACTCTATAGAAAATATTTTCTTAATTCACACTAGTATTGAATATGAAGCTGTGTTTTGTTGGTGGAAAGGAGTTTTGGGGCCTGCTATGGTGGTCCAACAATTTAAGTAACTGTACTTCAATTCAAACTCAAATAACAATACTATTTGATCGTTTTATAGGTTTTTCTTCTTTGCTTGCCGAAAAAAATAGAGATTGCAGCAACGTCCCATTATTAATGGGAAAATCAGTTCGGAAAGAGATATTTATTAAATAATAAAAGCGGCATTATCCCTAAACTTTAAGAACACACTAAGAAATCATGCAACACAACTTATTAACATTATATGCATGAACCATCCCTTCTTCAATGTCTATCGATACTAGCTTCTCAAATGTAAAATCACTAGGATCCCCTTTATTTTACCATGTATACTGAGGTCCCAAACCAGATATTGCAAACCGCGACAATATGTGTCATGGGGAGGGGTGAGTGAGAAAATTTTGTGTAAAAAAAAGTAAATAAAAGGGGGGATATATTAAAAAAGAAAAATAACTAAAAAAATTAAAAAGCATTTGATTCTGACATAGTTCTGATGTGGCTGCTGACGTGGCAGAGCATGTAAAACACTACTCTCTACAAGAATGGTTATGTACTTTTAAGGAGGAATTAAATTCAGTATGAATAAGTATATGATGAAAAAACGACCCCCATAAAGGTTGGATGGAAACTCACTTTTCGGCACAAGTTAAGGGAGCAACTTATGTATTATCCCTATAATTAAATTTTAAAACGGCAATATTAACGTATGTAATATTTTAAAACACCCTTGTTTATAGCCGATTTGTTTGTATTTGCCTAGTCAATTAGAAGAGCAATTTGTGCTTGGCCAAGGTTAAAAAATGCGTTTAGAAAAAAATTATTTTTTTCAGCTTCTGATATGATGTGTGTGGCTTAAACTCATTCGTGTCTTTTTCTTTCAGATTAATTGGCTAAGCTATAAAAAAGTTTCTTGGCCATATAGGTAATTAAGTAAGCCTACACATGAAGTGCGAAGCCAAATTACTAGTGTCAAATGATATTCCTAACCAATTAGGAAAACAAATATCCATAATTAATTGCTAATCTTCAGATAGAAGACGCCAACACCATAGTCCATAGTTTTGAAAGTGCTAGAGTCGTAGACGTTAGAAATTTTATATAAAGGAAACTGTTGGCCACTGGAAATGCTGGTTTCCTACTAGACAAGAGTTCACATGTTTTCAAGCCTAGGCAATAACTGCACTCTTTTATAGTAGTAACTAGTAACTAGTAATGTATGTCATGTCTCTCAACCCCACATGTTTGGCAATTCATTGTCTGTGATGGACCAAATAAGATACTTCAATATAATTTCTCAATGAAGGACCTTTAATTTTTTTCCCAGGATAACAAACTTTAGCTATACTCTTGATTTTTTTACCTAATTTAACTGCTATTTATGTATCTCAAGATCAACAAGTCAACTTTAACTAGTAGCCTATTTGGCCAAGCTTTATTTCGGGCAAAAAATATTTTTTTTAGCCAAAAATATTTTTGGCCAAAAATTGAGGTGTTTGGCTAAACTTTTAGAAGGAAAAAAAAATGTGTTTTTGAGGAGAAGCAGAAACAGATTTTGAGAAGCAGAAAAATATAGCTTCTCTCCAAAAGCATTTTTCTGAGAATCACTTTTGAGAAAAATATACTTAGAGCAGTTTTCAAAAGTTTGGTCAAATACTAATTACTGTTCAAAAGTATTTTTTAAATTAATTAGTCAAACACAAACCAATTCTCAGCAAAAGTACTTTTTTTTGAAAATCACATTAAAAAAAAATTCTTTTCAAAATAAGTAAATTTTAGAAGTTTAGCCAACACACTACTAGTGTGGCAGGTTGCATGTCAAAGTGGTGATTAAAAAAAAAAAAGAATAGAACTTGAAATCTTGTTGAAGATATTCATTGTGGACAAGTAAAATTGAAAATCTATTTTTAGAATAATGCACAAGTAAAAGTCAAGGGAAAGAGTATTTCCAAAAAGAAAAGAAGGCAAACGATTGTAGGAGTATTGCATTTTCTAGGGACAAAAGTGGAAAGGCCATGGTGCAATTGATTAATTAATGATATTGATCCAGTAACAATAATTATCCCAAACTAGAACGTGTATGTATTTCTTCCTTTTCGTTGATTCAATTAACAATCCCATATATATACATTTTCTACTTTTCCGTATGCTCTAGGGAACTAAGAAGTCAAATGGATGATTTTATAGATAGCAATAATCTATATATATATTTCAACTTTTCCGCATGCTCTAGGGAAGTAAGAAGTCAAATGATTGATATTATAGATATTAATAATCACAAAAAGAATGTAAAAGAAAACAATTCTTTATATGATGACTATACATTAATTGCTTATCTATTAGGTTATAGGCAATTACAGTCACCTAAATTGGCATACAAAGTTCTACTAAAATAGACATATAGTCAAATCTCTCTATAACAATCCCGTTTGTTCCAAATATTTTTGAATGTTATAGCGAAATGCTGTTATAGAGAACCTATATTATAACATAACATGAAAATTAGTTTCGGAAAAAGCCTGACTTTTATAATGAAGTGTTATTAAATAGGGATGTTGTTATTGAGATGTCTCAGTGTATATATAATGATGGATTATCAACATTACATACCCGGGGGTGGCCCAAGAAGATTGGTGGCCTAAAGCTAATTTTTAATTTGGGGCCTTTCAGAAGGAAAAAAAAATTATCATAACATCGATGATTCATTTCGATATTCCTACACATAGAACAACACAATTTAGCGCAATTATCGCACAACAACTCACTTAAACCAACAAAATATAGGGCGAGTAATGTGCTAAAAGTATAGAATTTTGGCCTAATATCAGTTGTTAATAGTTTATTTTATAAATAATTTAGTCTCTCCTAAGATATTGTTGATCTTAGATAATAGAACCAAATTCATATAGATACCTCACTAATGTCGTAAAATTTAAATAATGAAAAATTTTATATTCGCGACAAGGGTTTAGGGGGAGCGATTCTCTTTCTGCATTTTTTGCTCAAACGGTTACATCGCTACTAAATTAAAAGTTATCTTGACTTTTTATAAAATATTTTATTTTTTATTTTAACATACCCAATATATTTAGACCATACCTCTAAAGATTGTTGTGAGATGTATTTGATCCAACTTACCTTAATTAAGTATATTGGGTTCGAGTCCTGCGGTTAAAAAAATCCTGTTAAAACGTGTTCTCTCTTTTACTAGGTCTTACGCGGTACGAATCTAAATTATTCGGGATCTCAATACAAATACGAGTAGAAAAAAAAAGAAAAATTTGGAGCCCTCAAAATTTGGAGCGTAAAGCCTTTGCTTTAGTCGCTTGACCCTCGGCCGCCCCGGTACGTACCCTTCTTAATCTTGATGAAAGCTTGTACTGGCAGTCATTTTCACTTAATTATTCTATTAGCTTCTTTTGGTAAAGGTATTCAATTATATGGACCTTAATACTCACTTAATCTCTCCAGTCTCCACTACTTCATATTAGTTACTTTATTGTTATACAACTTAATGATTATAAAATTTCACGAGTGCATATTATTACATGGAATGAAATCTTACAACAGTTTGCTTCTGTTGTAGGATGTGGAATGAAAGATTTTCTTCCCTTATTTTATGGTTTTAGGGATAGCAACAATAGAGGCAGCTACTTGACATTACTATTGCTAATTGACATGACTGAGAGTATTTTTCTCATCTTGTTGGAAATTCAAAACAGAGAGAAGTAATAATTGTATTACCAAAACACACAATTTATTAACTAGAATATTTCATCGTTTTGAGATCATAGGCCAGAACTCCATCAAACTTGTCAACCATATCTAGTGTGAGTTGCAAGGTCACTATCTGGTTAATTACTTTAAATATATTGGGGGCAAAGGCAGAGAAAACACGTTCGAACTTGAACAATTTCTCAATTTGTGCATATCATTCTTACACACACACATTGTACAGACATTTTCTGTATTGTTCTGATTTTATCGATATCACCAAGGTACAAAAAAAAGTCAAACTTGAAACTTCAATCTCAAATAAGATATATGCACTTTCTGAGTATGTGGGATAAACAAGTGATTGAATCTTAGCTTAAAACTGCTTAGAACGGCCAATATATAATTGCCCACTACAAGAAATATAAGGCTAATCAAGTCAAGATGATGAAAAATGAGTGTTTGAATGAAAGCAACCTTGTATATAATGGCGAAATTAAAAGAAACCCCCAAAACCTACCACAAAAAAAAAAAAAGAGGATAAAAGTCAAATCCAAGAGTATCGTACTTTTATGATACTAATAACAACAATAACCCAGTATAATTTTACTAATAAAGTCTGAGGAGGGTAGTGTATACGTAGACCTTACCCTTACCCTGGGGTAGATAGGCTGTTTCCGATAGACTCTCGGCTCCCTCCCTCCAAGAACTCTCCACCTTACTCTTGGGGTGACTCGAATTCACAAGCTCTTGGTTGAAAGTGAAGGATGTTCACCGCTAACGCAACCCACTCTTTTCTTTTATGATACTAATAAATTGTGTCAATATCACTCATGCTAAGATCTGATCCACATTACGTAAGACAAAGGAAATAAATGGAAAAATTGAAAGAATACGCAAGCAAATGGAATTTTTTTATTTTTTTTTTCAAATGAAGAGTTCAATTGTGATGGTGATGTGCACAGTTAGTTCAACTTTAAATTGTGTTGCAATATTATTATCTAAGTAATCAATGATAATGACACTTAGGGCCTGGAATGTAGACTATGGTTTTAGGGAGTATAATCAAATTAATCAAAAATATTGAAACTAATTGAAATGATGAGCTGGCCCTCATAGCCTTAAGTCTGAAGTGTGAATAATGAGGGTAGATGTTAAATGCATAAAGCACCACTGAGGCGTTTAACATAAACAAAAGATATAATTTATTTAATTAGGATTGCATATATAATTCTCATTAGTGTTTGAGGAACACTATGAAACATTAAATTGATTAATTTAATCATGATCGTCAGAAAATAAAATGAGAATGCATTCATTTGACTAAAACTAAGTGAAAATTATTTCATACATAACATATATCTCTCATTTATTGTTTGGTGTAATATCCAGTACCAATTTTTTTTTACTATCTTTATTTTTCCTCGTGCCAAGCTTTAAAATTTGCGCTAAACCTTCATATCACTTCATGGTCATCAAATGAAACGTGAATAACCGTATACGGTCAATACCGGTTTCGACCTTTATATGAATAGTCAAGATTAGAACATAATGGATCGAAGGTCATCTTCATAATATCGAGGTGAGATCTGAATCCAGGTTACCAAGCTCGAAGTTTTGGGACCGATCAATGACCGAGCTCGAGTCCAAATCGAACTATGAGGTGAAGCGGTGTTATCGAGCTCAAGAGCCAGAGACCGACCAATATCAAGCCAGATTTGATACCGAGCCCCGAGTCAATATCGAGCTTGAGATAATATCGAGCTCTAAATCTAGAAATCAACCAATACCAAATCCGACCAAGATCGAACCAAGAGACAAGAACCGTTACAGCCGCACTAAGGGAGAGAATCTCGGCAGAAATTAGGGAAAAGCTAATCTATTATGGGATCCCACTATGTATTTTTAATTATATCTAAAGTAGGATTCCTCCACTATAAGAGGGATAGCTACTATTTCTGTAGGGATCGAACATTGGAAGGCATTCTTATACTTTCATATTATTCACAAGAAAACATACTGATATTGATATAGAGATTATCCTTTTTTGGGCTTAGCACATTGATTCATCTTGTTTGTTCATAAAATATTTTCCACTCAGTTTGGTTTGTATTTCATTCTTTATACAGTCAATGCTCAACATATTTCTATTTATTTTTCAATTTATGGCAAGTTATACCACGTATCCTTAGAACTACATATAAATTCGACTCTATCCGTTTTTCGGGTAAACAATAACATCTACTCTTACTTTGAAAGAAGGAGATTTTCTCTCTTTTGAAATAATTTTTGGATGTGCAAGCAAAACCTTCCTACATTCAATCACAAACAAGAACTTAATTCTCACAAAGAAACTATGAAGCTTTCTTGATATTTCTGTATATAATGGTTTAAGTAGAAAATATCTCTAATTTTGTATTTAAAATCTTCCTCCATTTGATGACAATCACGAACTTCTTGTTCGAACAGTTTACCCGCTACTCTTTTGTATGGAACCACTCAAATTCTAAATTGGGAACTCTAGGAGTCTAGGTAAGTTATTTTATTAATCTCTCAATTACCAATTGTCTCATAGTAAAATCTTAATATTTAGTCATGGCCGAATTGTTCCTACAACATATTTTGAGAGGCTTTAAATGTTTGCAAGAAAATAGCCCCCCTAAAATTTTGAAACAGGGATCTATCCATAGGTGACGGGTAAGGGTAGATCTAAAAGGGTGGGTTACAAATTCACGTGCTTTTTCTTAGATCGAGTGTGTGTGTATATATATCACTAAATATTTATAAATATTTTCAGTTATTATTGTAGTATTAATCCGAGACTGTTGAAAGAACCCATAAATTTCGAATCTTAAATCCGCCTCGTATGACGAGAGGCAGAAGATTTTGTTGGCACCAACCTAGTAAAAATAAGTCATATAATACGTACAGAACCTTGACAAAAGTCATTGTTAAATAATATAAGGACATAAATATCATTATCCATAAGTTAGTTAAGTAGTTAAATAATTAAGTTGTTAAGTAGATAGTTAGGATTCAGTTAAGCTAATCTCTATATATATGTAATCCAGATCCTTCACACTATACAGTCAATGAGAATTCTTCTTCTCTCTTTCATTTCTATCTTCTTCTTCCCCAAATTACTTCAGGGTATCAGAGCTTCTTTGACTCAAGAAGTTGAAGCTTTCGATCTCTCTTTTGTAACTCTATTTCTTCTCAATTCTGAAATTCTCAATTATCAAATTATGTTTTCTTCTGAAATTAGTGTTCTGTGTTTGCAATTCTGTCAAAATTCTGCAATTCATAACCTGTGAATTGAAAATCTCGAAATTCTTGAAGTAAGAAGCAACATAAAATGGGATCAATCGATGAACAAGTGAATCTGAATACTGGGAATCAAAGCCAAACTGCAACTGGAAACCAGGTGCCTGGGATCGACTACAATCACCCATTGTTTCTTTCTCCTACTGATGTTAGTGGAATTCAGTTCATATTGTTTCAGCTTACAGGTATTGAAGCTGAAATTCTTCTAAGCTAATCTCTTTCTATATATGTAATCTGGATCCTTCACACTACACAGTCAATGAGAGTTCTTCTTCTCTCTTTCATTTCTATCTTCTTCTTCCCCAAATTACTTCATGGTATCAGAGCTTCTTTGACTCAAGAAGTTGAAGCTTTCGATCTCTCTTCCGTAACTCTATTTCTTCTCAATTATCAAATTATGTTTTCTTCTGAAATTAGTGTTCTGTGTTTGCAATTCTGTCAAAATTCTGCAATTTATAACATGTGAATTGAAAATCTCAAAATTCTTGAAGTAAGAAGCAACATAAAATGGGATCAATCAATGAACAAGTGAATCTGAATACTGGGAATCAAATCCAAACTGCAATTGGAAATCATGTGCCTGGGATCGACTATAATCACTCATTGTTTCTTTTTCCTACTGATGTTAGTGGAATTCAGATCATATCGTTTCAGCTTACAGGTATTGAAGCTAAAATTCTTCTAAGCTAATCTCTCTCTATATATATAATCTGGATCCTTCACAGTACACGGTCAATGAAAGTTCTTCTTCTTTCTTTCATTTCTATCTTCTTCTTCCCCAAATTACTTCATGGTATCAGAGCTTCTTTGACTCAAGAAGTTGAAGCTTTCGATCTCTCTTCCATAACTCTATTTCTTCTCAATTATGAAATTCTCAATTCTCAAATTATGTTTTCTTCTGAAATTAGTGTTCTGTGTTTGCAATTCTGTCAAAATTCTGCAATTCATAACCTGTGAATTGAAAATCTCGAAATTCTTGAAGTAAGAAGCAACATAAAATGGGATCAATCAATGAACAAGTGAATCTGAATACTGGGAATCAAAGCCAAACTGCAACTGGAAATCAGGTGCCTGGGATCGACTACAATCACCCATTGTTTCTTTCTCCTACTGATGTTAGTGGAATTCAGATCATATCGTTTCAGCTTACAGGTATTGAAGCTGAAATTCTTCTAAGTTAATCTCTCTCTATATATGTAATCTGGATCCTTCATACTACACAGTCAATGAGAGTTCTTCTTCTCTCTTTCATTTCTATCTTCTTATTCCCCAAATTACTTCATGGTATCAGAGCTTCTTTGACTCAAGAAGTTGAAGCTTTCGATATCTCTTCCGTAACTCTATTTCTTCTCAATTCTGAAATTCTCAATTCTCAAATTATGTTTTCTTCTAAAATTAGTGTTCTGTGTTTGCAATTCAATTCTGTCAAAATTCTGCAATTCATAACCTGTGAATTGAAAATCTCAAAATTCTTAAAGCAAGAAGCAACAGAAAATGGGATCAATCGATGAACAAGTGAATCTAAATACTGGGAATCAAAGCCAAAATGCAATTGGAAATCAGGTGCCTGGGATCGACTACAATCACCCATTGCTTCTTTCTCCTACTGATCTTAGTGGAATTCAGATCATATCGTTTCAGCTTACATGTATTGAAAACTATTCGATTTGGAATCGATCTATGCATGTTGCTCTCTTAGGAAGAAACAAGTTAGGAATGGTAAATGGTACATGCAACAAATAAAAATTCTCAGATTCAATGGGAAATCACTAGGAAAGAGTGAATGCCATTGTGTTATCTTGGCTGATGAACTCAGTAGCTAAAGGTCTTCTTAGAGGCATCATATATGCCTCGAGTGCACAAACTGTGTGGGAAGATTTGTTAGAAAGGTTTAATAATATAGATGGCTCAAGAACATTTAATTTGCATAAAGAAATAGCCACTATGTCTCAAGGTTCTCCATCTGCTTATGTATATTTTTCTAAACTCAAAGATCTTTGGGAAGAATTTGAAGCCTTGGTTCCTTCTCCTGGTTATGATTGTCCTAAGTCGCGGGAGTTTGTTAACTACTTACAAAAATTAACGCTATACCAATTTTGATGGAACTTAATAAGTCCTACTCTCAAGCAAGAAGTCAAATCTTCATGAAAATACCCGTGCATGTTGTTAACCAAGCATATGCTTTGATTGTGAGTGATGAAAGTCAAAGATCCATATCAGCAAATTCTGACATTTTAGGAGCTAATCCACTTGGTAATTTTGACATTGCCTTTGTAACAACCCGGCCGGTCATTTTGAGAGTTATAACCCTGTTTTTCCCATTCCTACTTCTTTTTGTGTTATTCAGTTATATTATGTTATATCGGGTTAGTTGGTTCGAGTCCGGAAGGAACTCGGAGTGAAATGAGACACTTAGTCTCATAATTAAAAATTTTAAGTTAGAAAAGTGGACCGGATATGGATCTATATGTAAACGACCTCGGATTTGAATTTTGATGATTCCAATAGCTCTGTATGGTAATTTTGGGCTTAGAAGCGTGTCCGGTATATTATTTAGAAGTCCGTAGAGGAATTAAGCTTGAAATGCCGAAAGTTTTATTTTTGAGAAGTTTGACCGGGGGGTTGTTTGTAGAAATTAGAAATTTTAAAGTTCATTAGGCTTGAATTGGGGTGTAATTCATGGTTTTAGCATTGTTTGAGGTGATTTGAGGATTCGACTAAGTTCGTATGATATTTTAGGACTTGTTGGTATATTTAGTTGAGGTCCCGAGGGCCTCGGGTGAGTTTCGGATTGGTTAACAGATCAAAAATTAAACTAGAACAGCTGCTGCAATTTCCTTCTGTTGGAAATTGCTTCTGCCCAGAAATCGAAGCCCAGATCGAGCTCAGGGTCGAGGGCCACGATCGAAGCCCAGATTGAGCTCAGGGTCGAGGGCCACGATCGAAGCCCAGATCGAGCTCAGGGTCAAGGGCCACGATCGAAGCCATGATCGAGCCCAGGATCGAGAACCAGGATCGAGGGGCAGGACCGAGGACCAGGATCGAGGACCTCGATCGAAGGCCAAGATCGAGGGCCAAGATCGAGGCAGAACCGAGGATGGCTGGGCAGAATTATAAAAATAGGGACTTCGTCCCATTTGCCATTTTTGACAAATTGGAGCTTGGGGAGAGGCGAATTTTGATATATTTTCAAGAAAAACTTGAGGTAAGTCCCTTGTGATCATTTTTACTCCATAATATTGAATTATCATCGAATAATCCGACTAGATTACATGATTTTGAGGTGTAAATCAGAGATTGGAACTTATTAAATTTGAAAATAAGATTTATAGATTTGAGGGTCGAGTTGAGGTCGGATTTTGGTAAAATTGGTATGGGTAGACTCGTGGTTGAATGGGCTTTCGAATTTTGTTACTTTTATCGGGTTACGAGATACGGGCCCCACAGGTAATTTTTGAGCCAATTTCGGGTTTTGGTCTAATTTTAAAGCTTTTCTTGTGGAATTCATTCCATTAGCGTATATTGATGGTATTATACTGATTGTGAATATATTTAGAGCATTTGGAGGCAGAGTCCAGAGGCAAGAGCATTGCGGGGTAGAGATTTGACCGGTTTGAGGTAAGTAACGATTGTAAATCTAGTCCTGAGGGTATAAAACCCCGGATTTCGTATCATTCTATTATTTTGAAGTGACGCACATGCTAGGTGACGGGCGTATGGGTGTGCACTTTTGGGGATTTGTGACTTGGTCCGTCCCGTAGCAATTGTAAAGTTGCATACTTTGTTGAAACCATTTGATACTTATATGTTTTAGAAAGAATTTCTGTAAATTGGGCTGAATGCCATGTTTGGGCCTTGCGCCAATGTTGTTTGGACCCTTAGGGGCTGTTTCTTACCATCCTCTCACTGTTTTTGGATTGAAAATTTTATACTCGGTTATGGTTACACTTGTTTATCGCATAACTCAGTTTTTTGACTCTATTTTGATGCATATAAATGTTTTGGGCCGAATGCCCTGTTTTACTGAAATGCCCGAGGGCTTGATTTGTGAGGATGAGTGTGGATCGGGGCTGCTCGCCTGCAGCATACTTTATGACTGAGTGAGGCCGAGGGCCTGATTTGTGAGGATGAGTGTGGATCGGGGCTGCCCGCCTGCAGCATACTTTATTATTATCGCACGTGAGTTTTCCGTGCAGATTATAGCGCTTGGGCTGAAGGAGCCCCTCCGGAGTCTGTACACACCCCAGTGAGCGCAGGTACCTACTAAGTGCGAGTTCCAAGTGCGGAGTGCCGAGTGCTGAGTAACTGGGAGGCAAGAGTGATTGTGAGGTATGCCCGAGTGGCAAGAGTGATTGTGAGGTATGCCCGAGTGGCACGAGTGACTGTGAGGTTTGCCCGAGGGGATGTATATGAGTGATGTTTTACCCGAGGGGCTGTTTATGATTTCATCATTTTGCTCACCTTTGCATTGAGCCTTTGTTTAAAAAACTGTTGGAAAGATGTCTTTAAATGATTTTTTACTGGAACTGGGTTTTAACGAGATGATTGATTCAAATCCTGATTTTTAAAAGCATGTGGTATTTTACTGAGATTTCCTGATATGAACGTTATATGCTTTATTGCTCGTCACTACTGCTCAGTCTTTATTTATTGTTGTTACTTACTGAGTTGGCGTACTCACGTTACTCCCTGCACCTTGTGTGCAGATTCAGGTGTAGCTAGACACGGTAGCGGTTATTGAGTGTTCTGGTTGCAGATTTTCTTGGAGATAGCAAGGTAGTTGTTTGGCGATCGCAACCCTTACTCTTCTCCCTCTTATCTTCCTCTAGTAGTATTTAGCTATTTTCCAAGCTGAGTTAGCCTTGATATTGTTAGACAGATTATAGTAGATGCTCATGACTAGTGACACCCCGATGTCGGGCTTTTCTTTTCCGCACTTCTGTTTTTCTTTGATTTGAACTCTTTAAATGGAGGTTTTATGTTAAATAATCTTGAAATTATCTTTGAAATGAAAATATCATTTTGTTTTGGAAATGAGTCGGCTTGCCTAGTTCCACGATAGGCGCCATCACGACAGGGGTTAGTTTTGGGTCGTGACAGATTGGTATCAAAGCCTAGGTTACATAGGTCTCACGAGTCATGAGCAGGTTTAGTAGAGTCTTGTGGATCGGTACCGAGACGTCTGTACTTATCTTCAGGAGGCTGCAGAACCTTTAGGAAACTCCACATTCTTGAATTCTTATCGTGCGAATATGTTGATTCTAGTAACTAAACATCTGTTGTTTCATTCTCTCACAGATGGTGAGGACTCGTGCTACAGGTCAGGAGGGCCAGCTACCAGTACCACCAGCCAGGGCCGCTAGAGGCCGAGGCCGCGGTAGAGGCCGTGGTAGGGGTAGAGGTGCAGCCTGTACAGCAGTTGGGGCAGTACCTACAGATCCACCGGTTGTCCCAAATCAGGACCAAGTTCTAGTTGTTGATGCACCAGTTCAAGCACCACCTGTGCCTATTGTGATTCCAGGCCTTCAGGAGGCCCTAACTCAGATTCTGACAGCGTGTACTGGCCTTGCTCAGGCGGTCTCTATTTCGACGGCCGCAACCACTTCTCAGGTCAGGGGAGGCACTCAGACTCCCATCGCTCGCACACCCGAGCAGGTTATTCAGGGACTTCAGATACCAGAGGCACCACCAGCCCATCCGGTTGTTGTTGCTCAGGATTATATATTTCTTGCTATGCCTGAGGATGATCAGCGTAGGTTGGAGAGGTTTGGGAGACTTCAGCCACCACCTTTCAGTGGCACAGAGAGAGAGGACGCTCAGGACTTTTTGGACAGGTGTCAGAGGATACTCCGTACTGCTGGTATTTTGGAGACTTGTGGGGTCTCGTTCACTACCTTTCAGTTTTCTGGGGCTGTACTTAGATGGTGGGAGACCTACGAGAGGCGTAGGCTTGTTGGCGCAGCACCCCTTACTTGGCAGCAGTTCTCCGTGGTCTTTTTGGACAAGTTCGTGCCTCGATCCCGCAGAGAGGAGCTGCATAGACAGTTTGAGTGGCTACGCCAGGGTGATATGTCTATGACGCAGTATGAGATGCGGTTCTCCGAGTTGGCCCCTCATGCTATCTGGTTGGTTCCCACGGATAGAGAGAGGATCATGAGGTTTATTGATGGCCTCACTTATCAGCTACAGTTACTCATGACCAGGGAGCGAGTTTCAGGTGCTACCTTTGATGAGGTTGTCGACATTGCTTGGCAGATTGAGATGGTTTGTGGTCAGGAGAGGGTTGAGCGGAAGGACAAGAGGCCTCATGGTCAGGGTGGATTCAGCGGTGCTCCTTTTGGGGGTCAGTTCCAGCACGGTAGAGGTCGCCATTTTAGACAGGCTCAGTCAGCTCGGCCATTTCATCGGGGTGCATCATCTGGCCATGGTTCTCACATTTCTCATCAGGGCCACTCATCACTTAGTGCCCTTCCAGTTCAGAGTTCGTCCCGTGCTCCACCTGTTCAAGGCTCTTCCATGCCAGGTTCTTCTACCAGTCATCCCGGTGCTAGGGGTTCCCTTCAGTTTCCGCCGCCATCACCAGGGAGTTGTTTTGAGTGTGGGGAGCTTGGGCATATATGGAGGCAGTGTCCTCGTCGTCATGGAGGTCTATCTCAGCAGAGGAGTCGGCCTCCGACTACAGCCCCAGCTACCTCACCATCCGCCCAGTCAGCTCGGGGTGGAGGTCAGTCAGCTAGGGGTCGCCCTAGAGGGGGAGGCAGATCAGGGGGTGGTCAGGCCCGTTTCCATGCTCTCCCTGCCAGACCAGATGCTATTGCTTCAGATGCTGTGATTACAGGTATTGTCTCAGTTTGCCATAGAGATGCCTCAGTATTATTTGACCCTAGTTCCACATATTCATATGTTTCCTCGTATTTCACCCATTTTCTGGATATGCCCCGTGAGTCCTTAGTTTCATCTGTACATGTATCTACTCCTGTGGGCGATACTATTATTGTGGACCACCTATATCCATCATGTGTGGTGACTATTGGGGGTCTGGAGACCCGAGTAGATCTATTGTTGCTCAGTATGGTTGACTTTGATGTGATATTGGGTATGAATTGGTTATCTCCATGTCATGCTGTTCTAGATTGTCACGCTAAGACGGTGACATTGGCTATGCCGGGAATTCCGAGGGTTGAGTGGAGCGGTTCTATAGATTATGTAACCAAGTAGGGTGATTTCATATTTGAAGGCTCAGCGCAAGGTTTAGAAGGGTTGCCTATCTTATTTGGCTTTTGTGAGGGATGTTAGTGCAGAGACTCCTGTCATTTATTCTATTCCGGTGGTATGTGATTTTCCGGATGTGTTTCCTGTAGACCTACCGGGCATGCCGCCTGATAGGGATATTGACTTTGGTATTGATTTGGTGCCGGGCACTCAGCCCATTTCTATTCCACTGTATCGTATGGCACCGGCGGAGTTGAAGGAATTGAAAGAACAACTTCAGGAACTCATTGATAAGGGGTTTATTCGACCTAGTGTGTCACCTTGGGGTGCACCGGTTCTATTTGTGAAAAAGAAGGATGGTTCCATGAGAATGTGTATTGATTATAGGCAGTTGAACAAGGTTACAGTCAAGAACAAGTATCCTTTGCCTCGTATTGATGATTTATTTGACCAGCTTTAGGGAGCGAGGGTGTTCTCCAAGATTGATTTGAGGTCCGGTTATCACCAGCTGAAGATTCAGGATTTAGATATTCTTAAGACAGCTTTCAGGACCCGATATGACCATTATGAGTTCTTAGTGATGTCTTTTGGGCTGACCAATGCCCCAGCAGCGTTCATGTATTTGATGAACAATGTATTCCAGCCCTATTTGGACTCATTCGTTGTTGTGTTCATTGACGATATCCTGGTGTACTCTCGTAGCCAGGAGGAGCATGCTCAGCATTTGAGGATTGTATTGCAGAGATTGAGGGAGGAGAAACTTTATGCAAAGTTCTCTAAATGTGAGTTTTGGCTCAGTACAGTAGCATTCTTGGGGCACGTGGTGTCCAGTGAGGGTATTCAGGTGGATTCGAAGAAGATAGAGGCGGTGCAGAGTTGGCCCAGACCGTCCTCAGCCATGGAGATTAGGAGCTTTCTTGGTTTGGCGGGTTACTACCGTCGCTTTGTGGAAGGATTTTCATCTATTGCATCGCCCTTGACCAAATTGACCCAAAAGGGTGTTCCATTCAGGTAGTCGGATGAATGTGAGGAGAGCTTTCAGAAGCTCAAGACTGCTTTGACCACAGCTCCAGTGTTAGTTTTGCCATCAGCTTCAGGTTCTTACACCGTGTATTGTGATGCCTCGAGGATAGGCATTGGTTGTGTTTTGATGCAGGAGGGTAGGGTGATTGCCTATGCCTCGCGCCAGTTGAAGACCCATGAGAAGAACTATCCTATCCATGATCTTGAGTTAGCAGCCATTGTTCACGCCTTGAAGATTTGGCATCATTATTTGTATGGGGTTCATTATGAGATCTATACTGATCACCAGAGTCTGCAGTATCTGTTAAAGCTGAAGGATCTTAATTTGTATCAGCGGAGATGGTTGGAGCTTCTTAAGGACTTTGAGATCACTATCTTGTACCATCCGGGGAAGGCCAATGTGGTGGCCGATGCTTTGAGTCGCCGGGCAGAAAGTTTGGGGAGTTTAGCATATCTTCCAGCAGTAGAGAGACCTTTGGCATTAGATATTCAGACCTTGGCAGGCCAGCTTGTCAAATTGGATATTTCGGAGCCTAGTCAGGTATTGGCTTGTGTGGTCTCCAAATCTTATCTTTATGACCATATCAGGGAGCGTCAGTATGATGACCCTCACTTGCTCGTTCTTCAGGACAGGGTTCGGAGAGGTGATGCTAGGGATGTGACTATTGGTGATGATGGGGTGCTGAGAATGCAGGGCCGGATATGTGTGCCTAATGTAGATGGGCTACGAGAGCTGATTCTTGAAGAGTCCCATAGCTCGCGGTATTCCATCCATCTGGGTGCCACGAAGATGTACCAGGATTTGAGGCAGCACTATTGGTGGAGGCGGATGAAGAAGGATATAGTTGGGTTTGTGGCTCGGTGTCTAAACTGTCAGCAGGTTAAGTATAAGAATTAGAGACCGGGTGGCTTGCTTCAGAGGTTAGAGATCCTAGAGTAGAAGTGGGAGCGGATCACTATGGACTTTGTAGTTGGGCTCCCACGGACTTCGAGGAAGTTCGACGCTATTTGGGTTATTGTGGATCGGCTGACCAAGTCCGCGCACTTCATTCCATTTGGTACTACTTACTCTTCAGAGCGGTTGGCTGAAATTTACATCCGAGAGATCGTTCGCCTGCATGGTGTCCCAGTTTCCATCATTTCAGATAGGAGTACTCAGTTCACATCACAGTTTTGGAGGGCCGTGCAACGAGAGTTGGGTGCTCAGGTTGAGTTAAGCACAGCTTTTCACCCTGAAACGGATGGGCAGTCCGAGCGCACTATTCAGATATTGGAGGACATGTTGCGTGCTTGTGTCATTGACTTTGGGGGTTTATGTGACCAGTTTCTGTCACTCGCGGAGTTTGCATATAACAACAGTTATCAGTCGAGTATTCAGATGGCTCCGTACGAGGCTTTATATGGGAGGAGGTGTAGATCTCCGGTTGGATAGTTTGAGCCGGGTGAGGCTAGGCTCCTAGGTACAGACTTGGTCCAGAACGCATTAGATAAGGTGAAATTGATTCAGGAGCAGCTTCGCACGGTGCAGTCTAGGCAGAAGAGCTACGCAGATAGGAAGGTCCATGATGTGACTTTTATGGTTGGGGAGAAGGTTTTGCTGAAGGTATCACCCATGAAGGGTGTTATGAGGTTTGGGAAGAGGGGAAAGTTGAGCCCCCGATTCATTGGGCCTTTTGAGGTGTTTCAGATGATAGGAGAGGTGGCTTATAAGCTTGCCTTGCCACGCAGCTTGTCGAGTGTGCATCCAGTGTTTCATGTTTCCATGCTCCGGAAGTATATTGGAGATTCGTCCCATGTTTTGGATTTCAGCACGGTTCAGTTAGAGGGTAATATGACTTATGATGTGGAGCCGATGGCTATTTTGGATCGGCAGGTTCGAAGGTTGAGGTCAGAGGATATAGCTTCAGTGAAGGTGCAATGGAGAGGTCAGCCTGTGTAGGAGGCCACCTGGGAGACCGAGCGGGAGATGCGGAGCAGATATTCACGCCTATTCGAGACTCCAGGTATGTTTCTAGACCCGTTCGAGGACGAACGGATGTTTAAGAGGGGGAGGATGTAACGACCCGGCCGGTCATTTCGAGAGTTATAACCCTGTTTTTTCCATTCCTACTTCTTTTTATGTTATTCAGCTATATTATGTTATATCGGGTTAGTTGGTTCGAGTCCGGAAGGAACTCGGAGAGAAATGAGACACTTAGTCTCATAATTGAAAATTTTAAGTTAGAAAAGTGGACCGGATATGGACCTATATGTAAACGACCTCGGATTTGAATTTTGATGATTCCAATAGCTCCGTATGGTAATTTTGGGCTTAGGAGCATGTCCGATATATTATTTGGAAGTCCATAGAGGAATTAGGCTTGAAATGCCGAAAGTTTTATTTTTGAGAAGTTTGACCGGGGAGTTGACTTTTTGATATCGGAGTCGGAATCCGATTCTGAAAATTGGAATACCTCTATTATGTCATTTAGGACTTGTGTGCAAAATTTGAGGTCAATCGGACGTGATTTGATAGGTTCCGGAGTTGTTTGTAGAAATTAAAAATTTCAAAGTTCATTAGGCTTGAATTGGGGTGTAATTCATGGTTTTAGCGTTGTTTGAGGTGATTTGAGGATATGACTAAGTTTGTATGATATTTTAGGACTTGTTGGTATATTTAGTTAAGGTCCCGAGGGCCTCGGGTGAGTTTCGGATGGTTAACGGATCAAAAATTGAACTAGAACAGCTGCTGCAATTTCCTTTTGTTGGAAATTGCTTCTGCCCAGAAATCGAAGCCCAGATCGAGCTCAGGGTCGAGGGCCACGATCGAATCCCAGATCGAGCTCAGGGTCAAGGGCCACGATCGAAGCCATGATCGAGCCCAGGATCGAGAACCAGGATCGAGGGGCAGGACCGAGGACCAGGATCAAGGACCTCGATCGTAGGCCAAGATCGAGGTAGAACCGAGGATGGCTGGGCAGAATTATAAAAATAGGGACTTCGTCCCATTTGCCATTTTTGACAAATTAGAGCTTGGGGAGAGGCGAATTTTGATATATTTTCAAGGAAAACTTGAGGTAAGTCCCTTGTGATCATTTCTACTCCATAATATTGAATTATCATCGAATAATCTGACTAGATTACATGATTTTGAGGTGTAAATCAGATATTGGAACTTATTAAATTTGGAAATAAGATTTATAGATTTGAGGGTCGAGTTGAGGTCGGATTTTAGTAAAATTGGTATGGGTAGACTCGTGGTTGAATGTGCTTTCGGATTTTGTAACTTTTGTCGGGTTACGAGATGTGGTCCCCATATGCGATTTTTGAGCCAATTTTGGGTTTTGGTCTAATTTTGAAGCTTTTCTTGTGAAATTCATTCCATTAGCGTATATTGATGGTATTATACTGATTGTGAATAGATTTGGAGCATTTGGAGGCAGAGTCCAGAGGCAAGAGCATTGTGGGGTAGAGATTTGACCGGTTTGAGGTAAGTAACGATTGTAAATCTAGTCGTGAGGGTATGAAACCCTGGATTTCATATCATTCTATTATTTTAAAGTGACGCACATACTAAGTGACGGGCGTGTGGGCATACACTGTTGGAGATTTGTGACTTTGTCCGTCACGTAGCAATTGTAAAGTTGCATACTTTGTTGAAACCATTTGATACTTATATGTTTTAGAAAGAATTTCTGTAAATTGGGCTGAATGCCATGTTTGGGCCTTGCGCCAATGCTGTTTGGACCCTTAGGGGTTGTTTCTTACCATCCTCTCACTGTTTTTGATTGAAAATCTATACTCAGTTATGTTTATATTTGTTTACCGCATAACTCAGTTTTATGACTCTATGCATATAAATATTTTGGGCCGAATGCCCTGTTTTAAAGAAATGCCCGAGGGCCTGATTTGTGAGGATGAGTGTGGATCGGGGCTGCCCGCCTGCAGCATACTTTATGACTGAGTGAGGTCGAAGGCCTGATTTGTGAGGATGAGTGTGGATCGGGGCTGCCCGCCTGCAGCATACTTTATTATTATCGCACGTGAGTTTTCCGTACAAATTATAGTGCTTGGGCTGAAGGAGCCCCTCCGGAGTCTGTACACACCCCCAGTGAGCGCAGGTACCTACTGAGTGCGAGTGCCGAGTGTGAGTGCCGAGTGCTGAGTGACTTGGAGGCAAGAGTGATTGTGAGGTATGCCCGAGTGACAAGAGTGATTGTGAGGTATGCCCGAGTGGAAAGAGTGATTGTGAGGTATGCCCGAGTGGCAAGAGTGATTGTGAGGTATGCCCGAGTGGCACGAGTGACTGTGAGGTTTGCCCGAGGGGATGTATATGAGTGATGTTTTACCCGAGGAGCTGTTTATGATTTTATCATTTTGCTCACCTTTGCATTGAGCCTTTGTTTGAAAAACTGTTGGAAAGATGTCTTTAAATGATTTTTTACTGGAACTGGGTTTAAATGAGATGTTTAATTCAAATCCTGATTTTTAAAAGCATGTGGTATTTTACTGAGATTTCCTGATATGAACGTTATATGCTTTATTGCTCGTCACTACTGCTCAGTCTTTATTTGTTGTTGTTACTTACTGAGTTGGCGTACTCACGTTACTCCTTGTACCTTGTGTGTAGATTCAGGTGTAGCTGGACACGGTAGCGGTTATTGAGTGTTCTAGTTGCAGATTTTCTTGGAGATAGCATGATAATTGTTTGGCGATCGCAGCCCCTGCTCTTCTCCCTCTTATCTTCCTCTAGTAGTATTTAGCTATTTTTCAGGCTGAGTTAGCCTTGATATTGTTAGACAGATTATAGTAGATGCTCATGACTAGTGACACCCCGATGTCGGGCTTTTCTTTTCCGCACTTCTGTTTTTCTTTGATTTGAACTCTTTAAATGGAGGTTTTATGTTAAATAACCTGGAAATTATCTTTAAAATAAAAATATCATTTTGTTTTGGAAATGAGTCGGCTTGCCTAGTTCCACGATAGGTACCATTACGACAGGGGTTAGTTTTGGGTCGTGACACCATGTATACCAGATATGGTGGGGGTGGACAGAATCATAGGCTCAAAAGGAACTTCAATGTTCATGTTCAATTTTATGAATACTGCAAAATGAAGGGTCACACTAAAGAAAACTGTTATAAGTTGGTGGGATATCCTCAGGATTGTTTGGAGAAGACGAAGGGATATAATGCAGCTCATAATGCCAATGTTTTAGCTGAAAATAATAGCAATTCTGTTGCACCTATGTTCAACTATGGTCAAAATTGAAAAGCAATGGACAAGTCTGCTAATGAAAGTCAATATGATCAGCTAGGAAACTATAGTCAGGGAGTGGAAGCTCTTACAAATCAACTGGGAAATTATGCCTTTACAAAGGAGCAATATGATCAGATTGTTTAACTGCTTAACAAAGGAGGGGCTTCAGCACCTACTGCTAATATAGACTCAACTGCAAATGCAACAAGTACTGATACAACATTGTTGGTTTCAAATGGCTCACAAGAATGGATTATAGATATTGGTGCCACAAATCACATGGTATCCGATTCTAACCTTCTCAACAAATCTATTATAGTACAGACTTCTAATCCTAAGAAAGTTCTTCTGCCAAATGGTGATGTATCTTTAGTTACTCACATATGAGCAAGTTTAATTTCTGCTAAGAGTACTGTAACTAATATATTCCACATGCCTCAGTTTAAGTATAATCTGCTTTCAGTTTCCAAAATGACAAAAGAATTACAATGTGCAACAACATTCTTTCCTGTTTTTTGTGTTTTTTAGGATCTCTTCATTGGGAAGGTGAGGGAGATTGGTAAAAAAGAAAGAGAATTATACATCTTGTTAGCTCAATTTGCAAGGAACAGCAATAGGGTTGTGTGTGCTGCTAACGAACTAACAGCAAGTGAGGCTAATAAAATCAATGTAGAGTTGTGGCATCAAAGATTTGGACATGTGTCTATACTAGTACTTAAGAGAATACTTCCTGTTAGTCTACAGAGTATTAAGGACAAAGTAGATAAATGTATAAGCTGCCCTTGTTCTAAGAAAACTAGACTTCAATTTCTAACTAGTAGTATAAGAAGTATTTGTTGTTTTGATATGATTCATGTAGACCTATGGGATCCATACAGAGTAACTACTTTTGATGGTAACAAGTACTTTCTCACTATAGTGGATGATTATAGTAGAATGACTTGGGTTTTCTTGCTTAAGCAAAAGTCAGATGTTTTCCTATGTTTGCAGCATTTCTTTAGATTTGTAAAGACACAGTTCAATAAAACTATCAAGGTTATCAAAACAGATAATGGTACAGAGTTTGTGAATTCTATTTGTGCTTGCTTATTTAAAAATCTGAGAATGATACATCAAAGAGCCTATGCTTACACCCCTCAATAGAATGTGGTAGCTAAAAGAAAACATAAACACGTTTTAGAAGTAACAAGAGCTATAAGACTGCAAGCACACATCCCTATAAGATTTTGGGGTCATTGCATCCTTGCTGTAGTATATTTGATTAACAGATTACCTAGTTCAGTAATTGAAAACTTATCTCCTTATGAAATGCTACACAATAGAAAACCTTCACTGAAACATTTAAGAGTGTTAGGGTATATATGCTTTGCAAAAACTATACAAGAACAGGATATGTTGATGCCTAGATCAAAGAAGTCTATTCATATGGGATATTTAGAAGTGCACAAAGGCTATATACTATATGATCTAGACAACAAATTATTTTTTATCAACAGAGATGTCATATTCAGAGAAGACATCTTTCCTTTCAAAGAAACACTTCCATCTGTGACACATCTATTTGTAGATACTATACCATCTATAAGCTCTTATATAGATGATACTAACATTGTGTTTGAAACTAGCGCAGGTCAACAGACTAACAATCACATTAATGTAGGTAACTCTGAAGCACCAACAATAACTCAAACATCACCAGTTGATAACATAGAAGAACACCATGATATTCAGCAAGACAATGCTTTTATTGATCATCAGGTGTCTATTGAAGGAGAAATTCAAGTACATCATAATACTCAAAATGTATCAACTGGGACACTGACTAGAGGTCAATCCAAAACACAACAACTTCCAATAAGAAAGTCTAACAGATATAAATAACCACCAGCTTGGATGAAAGATTTTGTGTCATTAAATATTCATCAAGAGGTGCCCTATGCTTTGAACAAATACATAGGATATGATCACGTATCTCCAAAATACCAAGCCTTTACTGTAGCTTTCTCTTCTACCATTGAGCCTACTACATATGCTGAAGCTAGTAAAGATCCTAGATGGATAACATCAATGCAAGAAGAAATAAAGGCATTAAAAAGCAATAACACCTGGATATTAATCAAATTACCCAAAGGAAAGAAACCTATAGGCTGTAAATGGATATACAAAATAAAATATCAAGCTTCAAGGGAGATAGAAAGATTTATGGCTAGGCTTGTAGACAAAGGTTATAGCTAACAAGAAGGTATTGATTATCAAGAAACATTTTCACATGTGGTAAAAATGGTAACTATTAGAACAATACTGGCACTGGCAGCTGCTAGACAATGGCATATACATCAAATGAATTTATACAATGCCTTTCTTCAAGGTGATTTACTTGATAAAATATATATGAATTTACCTCATGGATTTGGAAGTCAGGGGGAGAAGATGGTATGCAGACATATCAAATCATTGCTTGGATTAAAGCAAGTCCCAAGACAATGGAATGTGAAACTATCTGAAGCTCTTATAAAATTACAGTTCAAGCAAAGTCAGTATGAACACCCATTATATATAAAAAGGACAACTGAAGGTATGGTACTGGTTTTAATATATGTTGATGACATGTTACTTACAGGTGACAATTTGAAACTCATTCAAGACACCAAGAATTCCCTGCAGAACATTTTCAAAATGAAAGATCTGGGGGAGTTAAGGTATTTTCTGGGCTTAGAATTTTCTAGATCCGATGATGGTATTGTTATGCATCAAAGAAAATATGCATTGGAACTTATTGCAAAAGTAGGATTAACAACATCTAAACTAGCAGCTATACTAATTGATACAAATGTGAATCTTACAACTAAGCAGTATGATGAACATATTTGCAAGAATGAAAAATCAGAAGCAGATCCTACTGTTGATCAGGCTACCTATCAAAGGTTAATAGGAAAACTTCTATACTTGACTGTAACAAGACCAGATATATTATTTGGAGTCCAGACTCTAAGCCAATTTCTTCAACAACCAAAAAAGTCTCACGTGTAAGCAACACTAAGAATTGTGAAGTATGTTAAAAATAGTCCAGGTCAAGGTATTCTACTATCTAGTCATCACAACAACACTGTCACTGTATATTGTGATGCAGACTAGGCAGTTTGTCCAGTTACTAGGAGATCAGTTACTGATTTTCTAATCAAGGTGGGCAACTCCTTAGTTTCCTGAAAATCCAAGAAACAAACTACTGTTTCTAGAAGCTCAATCGAGGCAGTATACAGAAGTTTAGCTGCAATTGTGGCAGAATTAACATGGTTACTAGGAATGCTGAAGGAGATTGATGCTGAAGTCAACCTACTAGTTGACATATTTACTGACAGCAAAGCAGCTATTCAAATAGCTGCTAATCATGTATACTATGAGAGGACTAAACATATAGAAATAGATTGTTATTTTGTAAGAGATAAAATCCAACAAGGACTGGTTAGCACAAAATATGTCTCCACAAATGATCAACCAACAGACTTGCTAACAAAAGGTTTAAGTAAGGTTCAACATCTATATTTGAGCTCCAAGTTAGGTGTGTTTCACATTTTTACACCACCTAACTTGAGGGGGTTGTTAAATAATATAAGGACATAAATGTCATTGTCCATAAGTTAGTTAAATAGTTAAGTAGGTAGTTAGGAGTCAGTTAAGCTAATCTCTCTATATATGTAATCCGATCCTTCACACTACACAATCAATGAGAATTCTTCTTTCTCTCTTTCATTTCTATCTTCTCCTTCCCCAAATTACTTCACTATTATATAGATGTTACACAACGGAGTTATATATTTTACCCAACACGTTAAGCACCAATTTGATACTTTGTGGTGTATCGGTTGGTAGACTTGGTCAAATTATACGATAATTAGCTTTGCAACTAACACAACAATTACAACTTTCTTTATTTACTTTGGCATTAGCTTCTTTCTTTACTCTTTTTTCTTCTATAATATGATATTTGCTACTATTGAACATAGAATGAGCAATTTTTGTATGTTTTATATACAGCATTATTGATCTCTCGAGCGGCACAAGGCAAGAAAAAATGGATAAAGTATGCTCGTGATGTGGACCTTACATTAATTTAATCGCATTATGAAAATGAAAATCTAAGTGATCATCAACACATGCATGGAATTATGATAGCCCAACTGATATCAGGCTATTGAAAAACGAAAAAAAAAAAAGAAAGAAAGAGATTCTTTCGTTCCTATACTATAATTTAAATTTATTTATCAAAGTTCTCATAAATTTGTTATTTACCCACTGTAATTGTATATTATTTACAATTCATATATATTTCCCCTTAACAGGCTTCCAAACTATGATTAGTGCCTTCAATTAAAAGATTTAATTATACTTTGTTCCTTTTATTTTTTCTCCTCTCCCCTCTCCCTCTTCTTCCTCCGCCTCCCTCTTCTTTTAATTTGCCGCAATTTATGCCACATATTGCTACCATCAATTTTTACAAAATGTTACATATTTCAATTGCTGCCCAATATGGTGAAGTATCCTCCATACATGAGAAAAAAATTTAGTGATTCAAACGAATTGTGATGACTGGAAAATTATTCCCAATTGTTGGGTCATTTTCTCCAGAAATATGAAATTTATTCAAGTACTAAGATTGGGTAATGAAAATTATTTACAACTTTCATATAACATTGATACAAAAATAATATAACTACAACATCATATAACTTAAAAATAACTTTCGTAACCTATAATATTTATAACTTTAATACAATTTTGATAGATGCATACAACTTTCATACAATATTCATACAAAAAGTAATACAACTACAAAAGTATACAACTTTCATATAAATTTCATATACCTATAGTATATAATACAATTTTGATACATAAATATAATTTTATGTAAAAGATAGTATTTACAACCTAATACAAATTTCATACAATGATTCGTATAATATATACAACTTATTTACAACTTTCTTTCAATATTCATACAAAAAATACGACTATAATAGAATACAACTAAATACAATTTTCATACAAATTTCAAACAACTATAATACAACTTTAATAGATCTTCTTTAATTTCTGTTCGAATTTTAATCTGAAAATTATTCAAAATTAACTTTAATCTTCACTAAACATCCCCAAAACTGAGATATAAACTCCAAAAGATATTATTGATCATTTGCAACAACACTCAATTCAAATAAATAATAATTTTTAAATTTCAAAATCAAAACTTCAAAACTTTTTATGCGTGTCAATGTCTGGGCCGAGAGGCAGCAGCCAAGGACTAGTTCGCTGGTAACAGGCGATGACATCAAATCTATTATTGAAGAAAGGAAAAGGAGATGAGAAAAGAGAAAAGAAGCATAGAAGATCTAAAGAAGAAAAATAGGGTAGAAGAATGAAAAGAGAGAGAGAGAGAGAGTGTGTGACAAGAGGGAAGGCAGATTACTGAATGTACGAGATTCCGTTACCAAATTAAAAGACTACAATCAAGGGATATTCAAATAATATTAATTTGTATAGAATTAGTAAATTGTATATAAACTTGTAATTAAGTTAAAACCTTAATAGTGAAAGTAAAAAAGTTTCAAAACTAGTATAACTAAGTAAAAGGGGAAAAATGCGTACCATTTTTAGTGAAACAGTTCAATAATAAAAAGATTACATTTATGTATCAGTGTTGCGAGTTCAAATAAAAAAGGTCACTACTGTTCACTTATATCTTCTCTATTTTCATGTGAAATATGAAAAAACAAAAAAATTTACATATAGTCGGTTGAATTCACTTTTTAAAATTTTTTTAATTGATATATATAAATTATGTACTGATTATACATGATTATTCTATTATACATTTGCCGGCTATTTTAAATTTAAACAGTTGAGCGAATGGCTGGCTATTTAGGTTGATTCTTCAAACTAGAAATAAAAAGGTACAACCATGTGAACTGAAAGTAGGGATATTCATCAGGTTTTGGTTTTTTTACTATCAAATATTGTGGTGGAATTATAAGTACTCATTCTGTCACGATCCTAATTTTCTTCCGTAGAATGTCGTGATGACACCTAGTCTCTAAGACTAGGTAAACCTATCAATTATACGGAATACAAAACTGAAACTCAAATCTCAACATTTAAAATAAGTCAAACCACGATTCAAATAGTTACAACTCCCAAAACCCGGTAGAAATAAGTTACAAGCTTCTAAAAATTTATTCTAAGTGTCTCTATACATCAAAGTCTAAAGAGAATGAAAAAACAACATAATAAGGATAGAAGGAGACTCCGAGGTTTGCGGACGCTGGCAGATATACCTTGAAGTCTCCGCGTACGGCTAGTTCACCGATGCTTGGTCTGATAGGAAGTACCTACATCTCCATAAAAGATGTGCAGAAGCGTAGTATGAGTACACCACAACGGTACCCAGTAAGTGCTAAACCTAACCTCAATAGAGTAGTGACGAGGTCAGGTCAGGCCCTACTAGAATAATAAAAGTGAGGGTGAGAAGTTTATCAATATAATAACGGAAAGGGTCAAAAATACCCCTAACGTATTGAAAATGGCTCAGAAATACCCTCTGTTAACCTTTTGGTCCGCAAATGCCCCTAACATTTATTTTTGGGCTCAAACTAACCTAGTCAATTTTTTTACTTTAATTTCGCTATGTGGCATTTTCTTAATCCGACACGTGTATTATTTGTATTAAATAAACTCACATGTATCTTCTAAAATATCCAACGACCCTGACCCGCTCCTATATATTTGGACGGTCGGCTAAAAATAATTACATTCGCTAGTTAAATATATAAAAAATATACATTGATTATATATAAAACTATGTATATTATACATTAATATTTTAATATATATTTTACATGATACTATTTTTAGGAGAAATTATACGGTGTAATTTTCCCTTCAAATTTTGCAAATCTTAACAAGTTTAACAAATATAAATTTTAATTTGCAAACCTAAAAATGATAATGCTCTATTTATATGATTCTAAGGAGAAGCAAAGAAACAATGGAAAGAAAATTATTTAAAATCTTTAATTATATACATATCCAACTGCTTAGCAAATTAATGGACTTCACATGATCTTTTCAATGGGAACTAATAGTGTTTTAATATATAACGGTAGAGCTAAAATATTAGCAAAGACTGTCGTTCCATTATTGTCAGATTTGCTTAATACATTCAAGTTATAGATCATAATTAATAGGAAAAACTACACCGTATAATTTCTCCTAAAAATAATATCATGTAAAATATATATTAAAATATTAATGTATAATATACATATTTTTATATATAATCAATATATATGTTTAATATATTTAACTAGCAAATGTAATTATTTTTAGCCGACCGTCCAAATATATAGGAGCGGGTCAGGGTCGTTGGATATTTTAAAAGATACATGTGAGTTTATTTAATATAAATAATACACGTGGTGGATTAAGAAAATGCCACATGGCGAAGTTAAAGTCAAACAAAATTGACCAGGTTAGTTATGTTATATATATATGGATAAGTTTGAGCCCAAAAACAAATGTTAGGGGTATTTGCGGACCAAAAGGTTAACAGAGGGTATTTCTGAGCCATTTTCAATACGTTAGGGGTATTGTTGGTCCATCTGTTTAGATATATGGGTAAGTTTGATCCCAAAAACTAACGTTAAGGTCATTTATGGCCCGATAGGTGGAAGGAGGGCAAAGTTAAGCCATTTTCAATACCTTAGGGGCATTTTTGGTTCTTTTCCGATATATTAATAATAATGACAATGGGTATGAATCAAGTAAGTAGTATGTCACAATTTAACTACACAGAATAAGGGTAAATAATACCTCGCGGAAGGAAAACAGAAATTTACAACTTTAAGGAAAATACCAAAATAACCAAAGGCAATGCAACCATAAAGAAATATCAACAAAGACACTCCCGAGGTACCACCACGTAGTCCCAAATCATAAATATCGCCATCCATTCAAAGTTTAGGAACCTAGGTAATAGTATCCCGATCAAAGAGCTGACGAAGGGGATGAGCGGAACAGGGAGTCTACTGGACGCGGTTCAACTAGCGGAGACTCTTGGAACAGCTGGAGTAAGAAGTCCCCAAGTGAGCGTCTTATGGGGGGCCGTCAAGCACATACGGCAAGGATCAAGGGAGATCTCTTTTCCGAGTTTGCCTAGGAGCTCCTGTCTTAAAAGACGAATATTTTTTAGTAGGGCTGCCCCCAATAGCTCTTTTTCACAATATCTCATTTTCCTATATCACTGCGGGAGCCTTCAAAATTTAATTTTAAAGAAAAATATTTTTTTCGAAATAGCATCTCGCGTTTTAGCCACCCTTATCATACCGCATGACTTCTTGTTGTTCCCCCTACTAGCCACGCATATCAAGCCACATTTTTCTACCGCATGCGTATCAATATCACAATATATCACAATTTGTACCTCAAGTGCCCAAATATTTCAGCTTGCCAAAATAAATCAACAACAACAATATTTTCTACAATAAGGAGCTTACGGCTCAATCAAATTGAGTATAAAAATCTCACAAAATATTCGGGAATGAATAACTCAGCAAAAATAATATTTTACAATTTTTAGCATGTTGCCTCAATACCAAATTTAAAAATGTCAAATACCTTATATTAATACTGATTCAATTAAGAAATTCAACCTTCGATTAATGGACAGAATCAAAGAAACAAAGTTTCAACTAAACAAGTAAGGCAATTAGCAAGAAAAGGTGAGGCAAATTTCAAAAATATAAAAATAGATCAATGATGATGAATATAACAGGATAAAATGATTTAATTAACATAATTTAAAGACATAACCTTCCACATTTAGTCCGTATACACACCCATCACCTCGCGTACACGACTTTCAACACGTCACAATTATCACATCAATACCAATCCTAAGGAAAATTTCCCCCATACAAGGTTAGACAAGTCACTTACTTTGAACCGTAAAATTTTTTACTCCGCTATGCCTTTTCCTCGTGAATTGGCCTTCGAAAGTCTCGTATCTAGTCATAATTAATTCGATTCAATCAATACAAATTATTGGAATTAATTCCATATGAAAATACTAATTTTCCAACAAAATTCGAAATTTATCTCAAAAATTACATGTGGGGCCCACATCTCGGAACCCGACAAAAGTTACAAAATATGAACGCTCATTCGACCACGAGTCCAACCATATAACTTTTACTAAATTCTGAAATCAACTCGACCCTCAAATCTTCAAATTTAACCAAGAGGGTTTCCAAACCTTTCCAACTTAATTCATCAATTAAATGTTAAAAACTACCATAGATTCGGGTACTTTAACCAAAATTGAGTTAAGAACACTTACCCCGATGTTTTTCTTGAAACTCTCCCAAAAATCTCCTCTCCCCGAGCTCCAAATCGGTAAAAATGGAAAATAGGACGAAGTCCCACTTTTAGAGCTTAAACATTCTGCCCAGTGGTTTCTTCTTCGCGAACGCGACCATTGCATCGCGTTCGCGAAGCACAAAATGTTTTCGTCCAAAAACCTTCTTCGCAAACGCGATGGCCCAATCACGAATGTGGAAGCTCACACAGTCGACCCTTCACGAACGCGGTAGCCTCATCGCGAACGCGTAGGCTAAATCGCCCGGGACCTCATCTGCCCCTTCCTCTACGCGAACGCGAGGACCCAATCGCGAACGCGTAGGCCTCACCTTCTGGACTTACGCGAATGCGAGCCCCGTGTCGCGAACGCGATGAACAACCTCGCCTTCCTCCCGTTCCTCTTCGCGAATGCGTGGTGCCTCTCGCAAACGCGAAGAAGGAAATCACGTGCAGACATTAGAAAAGTTCCAGCAGCATTCCAAGTCCAAAAATTGATCCGTTAACCCTCTGAAACTCACCCGAGGCCCCTGTGACCTCAACCAAATACACCAACAAGTCCTAAAATATCATACAAGCGTAGTCGAAACCTCAAATCACATCAAACAACGCTAAAATCACAAATCACACCCCAATTCAAGCTTAACGAAACTAACGAATTTCAACTTCTACATTCGATGCTGAAATCTATCAATTCAAATCCGATTGACCTCAAATTTTGCACACAAGTCATAAATGACATAACGGAACTACTCAAATTTCTAGAATCAGATTCCGACCCCGATATCGAAAAGTCAACTCCCCGTCAAACTTCCAAACTTAAGTTTCTATTTTAGCCATTTCAAGTCTAATTGAACTACGGACTTTTAAATAATTTTCCGGATACGCTCCTAAATCCAAAATTACCATACGGATCTATTGAAATTATCTAAATTTTATTCCGGGTAGTTTACACATAAGTCAACATCTGATCGACCTTTTCAACTTAAGTTTTCATTTTGGAGACTAAGTGTCTCAATTCATTTCAAAACCTCACCGGATCTTAACCGACTACCCCAGCAAGTCACATAACAGTTATAAAGTATAAATTGAGCAGTAAATGGGGGAACAGGGCTACAGCTCTCAAAACGACTGGTCGGGTCGTTAGTTCGACCCCTTAGTATGAAGTCACCTTTGATAGGGAGTGTTTTACCCCTAAAGTGAGACTTTTTCATATGAGTCAGAATAAGTTGCGCCTCTAAGCAGCTACCGAACACCAGATGCAAATTTTAAAAAAAACATATTTGGTTTGGACTTAATTGGACCTTCTAAAATTGGCCTCATAATTAATATGGTTATGTAAATTTTATTATTATATGTATATATGCTAATATAATCTATATATTATTAAAAATCAAAAAAAATGTATCACATTAATCGAAGTGGTAGTCTAAAAAAAAATCACATGGCATAATTAATTAATAATTAATTATTGAAAATTAACAAAGAAATTAACTACCTAAAATTAACTACTCAAACATGGGTGGAGGTTGGTTTTGGTTAGTTGCTTTCTTTGTTTCATTTTTTAATCATTTTCGTTTTTCTTTTTTGAAATAAAAAGTATATTTATTCATTAAAATCTAGACAACTTATTGAGAACAATATAATAAAAGTTTTTAAAAAAATATTTCAAGAGTAATAAAATATATATTTTTTTATTATATTACAAAAAGAAAGTAGTAGACAAAGTTTAAACAAATGATATGCTAATAATTTATATTAATAATATAATTATACTAAATATTGAATAATATAATAAAGCAAAATACATAAGAAAAAGTTATTCGATAACTATATAAGTCCCTTTAATTTAATAGAGATTTTATTCAATAAAATTTAGACAATATTTGTTCTATCTATATAGAATAGGAGAAACAAATCAATGTGATGATGCCAAGTGTAACAACAAAAAATTAACAAGTGTCAAATTTTAGGACAAAGCTCCAACAAATTTAGAGATTAAAAAAATATTTATAAAAAAATGAGAAAAAAAAGACACAAAGAAATTTACTACCTAAAATTAACTACTCAAACATAGGTGAGGGTTGTTTTAGGTTAGTTAATTTCTTCGTTTCTTTTTTAATAATTTTCGTTTTTCTTTTTTAAAATAAAAAATATATTTATTGATTATAATTCAGATAATATTATTAAGAATAATAGAATAAAATAAAAAATAAAAAATAAAAAATTCAAGAGCAATAAAATATATATCTTCTATTATATTACAAACTGAAAGCAGCAGACAAAAATATTAAAAAAAGTAATATGCTAATAATTATTTTTTATTAACAATGCAATTATACTAAATATTAGATAATATAATTCATCTACATAGAATAAGAGAAGCAAATCAATGTGATGATTCTAAGTAAAACAACAAAAATTTAGCAAGTGTCAAATTTTAAGACAAACCTTCAATATATTTGGAGATTCAAAAATTATTTAAAAATTTTTTTTAAAAAAAAGACACAAAGAAATTAACTACCTAAAATTAACTACTCAAACATGGGTGATGGTAGATTTAGGTTAGTTAATTTCTTTATTTTTTTATAATAATTTTCGTTTCTTTAGAAATAAAAAGTTTATTTATTCATTAAAATTCAGACAATATTATTGAGAATAATAGAATAAAATATAAAAAAAATTAAGAGTAATAAAATATATATCTTCTATTATATTACAAAATAAACAGTGGACAAAACTATTAAACAAAGTAATATACTAATAAAAATTTCTATTAACAATGCAATTATACTAAATATTGGATAAGATAATAAAGAAAAATACAGAACATAAAAGTTATTCGATGACTATATAAGTCCCTTTAATGTAATTGTAATGACCCGATCGGTCGTTTTGAGCTCTAGCGCGTTGTTCGACGGTTTGAGGGCTTGAGTAGTTTTACTTCAGGTATTATGACTTGTACGTGCGGCCGAAATTGAATTTCGAAAAATTCGTAGTTGATTTGGAAAGAAAATTCTAAATTCGGAAGCTTTAAGTTGGAAGAGTTGATAAGGGTTTGGCTTTCGAGTAAACGACCTCGGAATAGGGATTTGAAGGTTTCAATAGGTTTGTATGATGATTTTGAACTTTGGCGTATGTTCGGGTTGAGTATCGAGTGATTCGGGGGCATTTCGACGCTTAATATGGAAAGTTGGCATTTTGAATGTTTTAGAATTTCTTAAGTTTGATTTGAAGTGGACTTTGGTGTTATCGATATCCGTTTGAGATTCCGAGTTTTGAAATTGTTCGTATCATGATTTGTGACTTGTGCGTAAAGTTTGACATCATCCCGGAATGTTTAATTATGAATCGGACGCGTTCGTCGAAGTTTGAATGTTTGAAAATTTAAAGAAAGGTTTCGATCGTCGATTCGTCGTTTTGGTGTTGTTTGGTGTGATTTGAGGCCTCAAGCAGGTTCATGTTATATTTTAGGACTGGTTTCTGTAATTGGACGGGGTCCCGAGGGCCTCGAGTGTGTTTCAGATGTGTTTGGGTTGTGTCACGCTCTTATTTGATGTTTCAATATCGTTTTCTTGGGTATAAAGGATACTATATTGAGCAAACGACCATTTATTTGTGATTGGATTGAACCATTAGATCTGTATCGTAATTACGGAGTCATAGCAACAAGAATCATCAAATTCCGATGTCGTATGAGAGAGTTATGCCCATTTCCGTGTCAGAAAAGATTGCTGGTGTTGTTGGTGCTCAGGCATCGCAATTGCGAAATTTTCTTAGCAATTGCGAACATTTACTCGCAAATTGCGAAGCCCGTAGATTTTTTCCTTTGTTCGCAATTGCGAACACTTGTCTGCAATTGCAAAGGTCGCAAATGCGACCCCTGTTTCGCAAATGCGACATCGGAGAGTGTTATTAAGACTTTATTTCGGGGTTTAGTCCATTCCTCTTACATTTTAACTTGGTTGGACAGTTTTTGGAGCTCTTGAAGAGGAGATTCTCACCATTTATTGTGAGGTAAGTTATTCCCACTTGTTTCGAGTTAAATACATGGATTATATACAAATTTGGAATATAGAATTAGTGAAAATTGTGGGATTTTTGAAGAAAAACTTAGAAATCATATTTTTGGATTTTGAGCACAAAATTGGACATGAAATTTAGAATAAATTATATATTTGAGTTTGTTATGTTATGGGTAAAGTTTATCTTCGAAAATTTTCAGAATCCGGGCACATGAGCCCGAGGGTTGACTTTGTTGACTTTTCGTACGAAGTTGAAAATTGTTATGAATTGATTAATTATGAGTATTAGAGTGTATTTTTATTAGTTTGCACATTGTTTGACTAATTTCGGATCGATGAGCTTTGGTTTGAGGTGTTGGAGAGGCGCGGGAGCCGATTATGGAATTTCGGAGCGAGGTAAGTCTCATGTCTAACCATGTGAGGAGTAAACTACCCCCTAGGTGATAAAATTGTTATGTGCTACTAGTTGTGGGTGCTACATGCGCACAAGGTGACGAAAGTCCGTACGTATCTAAAGCATGTTTATGTTCCGGTAGACTTAGGACTTTATCATGTAATATTTGAATTGTTTGGACTCATTTTGCTAGCTTAATTAATTAAAATTATAACTGAAATTGATTTAGAAACATATAAATATATTAGGCCGAGCATTATCATCTTGAGTTGTTGCCAAGATATTTAATTAACGTAAAAGGGTATATTTATTATTATGCACCTATATCTATGTTGTAAGCATGTGACTCGTAATTCGATAAGTTTCTTCCTTTCTTGTGGAGCGGGCCGAACGCTTTGGCAGTATAATAGATGCATCTATGGTTCGTGCCGCTTGACCCTCGGTAGTGTACACATTATTCGGGATCTGGTCGTACGACCTCTGCATAATCGTGCGTTATATCGCTAGCCATCCGAATATTCACGAGTTTATCCTCCCACCGATGTCTGACATTTTATATGGTATTCTTTATCCATTCGATACTGGCACTTGATATATCTGGTATGTTGAGATAGAATACAAGACTGAGAAAAATTAGATCATTAAAAGAAATTTATGTAAGATTATGTAACTTATAGTTTTACCCCATTATTTTTGTTGTGCTTCATATATGCTTACGATTTATCATATTGCTTTATTGGACCTTTAGTAAGTGTCGATGTCGACCCCTCGTCACTACTTCTCTGGGGTTAGGCTAGATACTTACTAGGTACTCGTTGATTTACGTACTCATACTACACTTCTGCACTAAATGTGCAAGATCTGACAGGTTGAATTGGTGGTTATCTTGGCGCGTAGGCACAGCTGCTGAGGAGACTTTATGGTGAGCTGCATTCAGGCTATGTATCGCAGCCCACAGAGTCTCCATCGTACTATTTATTCTATCCTGCCTTACTTACATTTCAGGCAGATGCTGTATTATTATCGTACTCCTTAGTAAATACTCATGCACTTGTGACACCAGATTTTAGGATGTTCTAGATGTTGTTTGTGATTTTGCTTAGCATTTATACACTTTTATTATCTATTCTATTTAAAGTGTAAGTTTTCATGATTTTAATGCGTTGATTTCTTTATCTAATAAAATTCACGATTTCAAAAATAATAAAATACACAGTCAAGTTGGTAGTTCACCGTTGGCTTGTCTAACGACAACGTTGGACGCCATCATGGCCAATAGTGAGTTTTGGGTCGTGACAATAATAAATATTTTATTTATTAAGTTCAGATAATATTTTTGAGAATAATATAATAAAATTTAAAATACAAAAATATTTCAAGCGTAATAAAATATATATCTTCTATTATATTACAAAACAAAGGTAGCATACAAAAATATTAAATAAAGTTTTATGCTAATAAAAATAGAAGTTAATAATGTAATCATACTAAATATTGGTTAATATAATAAAGAAACATACAGAACAAAAAAGTTATTCAATGTCTATATAAGTCCATTTAATTTAATAGAGATTTTATTCATTAAATCTCAGATAATATTATTGAGAACAATAGAATAAAATTTAAAATAAAAAAATATTTCAAGAGTAATAAAATATATTTCTTCTATTATATTACAAAAAGAAAGTAACAAATAAAAATATTAAACAAATTAATATGCTAATAAAAATTGCTATTAACAATGCAATTATACTAAACTTTGGAAAATATAATAAAGAAAAATACAGAACATAAAATTTATTCGATGAGTATATAAGTCCCTTTAATTTAATAAATATTTTATTCATTCAAATTAAGACAATATTATTGAGAACAATTGAATAAAATTTAAAATAAAAAATTATTTCAAGAGTAATAAAATTTACATCTTCTATTATATTACTATAAGAAAGTAGTAGACAAAAATATTAAACAAAGTGATATGCTAATAAAAATTTCTATTAATAATGTAATAATACTAAATATTGGTTAATATAATCAAGAAAAATACATAACAAAAAATCTATTCAATGCTTATATAAGTCCCTTTAATTTAATAGAGATTTTAGTCATTAAAATTCAGACAATATTATTGAGAACAACATAATAAAATTTAAAATAAAAAAATATTTCAACAATAATAAAATATATATCTTCTCCTATATTACAACAAGAAAACGAGCAGACAAAAATATTAAACAAAGTAATATGTTAATAATATAATAATATTAAACATTGAATAATATAATATAGAAAATTAAAATTTATTAAGGCAGTACGATCTAATAGGTTCAAACAAGCCAATCACAATTTAATTTAATTAATATTGACCGCGCATCGCGCGTGTATGACTACTAATATAATATAATTAAAAAATCCGGTATTTCAGTTTTTTTCCCCATCAAAACGGCATTTCAGTTTGATCCGTCAAATATATTTGTAAAAATTGAAAACCAAACGTAACTACCGCGACATTAAAAAAATCAGAATTGTTTTTGTTCTATTTGGAAATCGATGAACAGTCCTAACCGAAAGTAACCGTCATTCAAGGCAAAGGCAAAAACTACCACCTAAAGTAACAATTAACAAAACAATAACAATAAGTGACATGCTAATAGAACAAAAGAATAGGAGTATAGTAGTAAAATCCCATTCATTCTTGTTTCTTTTGAAAAAAATGCAACAACGAGCCACTGCTAATAAACAATAATAATAAGGGGACCCTCTCCTAGACCAAGTTGTTTCATCTCATAACATGGAGCAAATTATGCCACTCTTCCCCACTATAAGTTGTCACTTCCTCCTCTCCCAATTTCCCACCCTTTTCTTCATCTCATTTCCCAAAATCCATATGTCAAAATACTAATAAATCCTTTTTGTGATTGATTCAAGAAATGGAGATAGAGTTGGCAAAGTGTGAGTGTTGTGGTCTAAAAGAAGATTGCACACAAGACTACATTAGTCAAGTGAAGGAAAATTTTGATGGGAAATGGCTATGTGGACTGTGTTCAGAAGCAGTTAGAGATGAAGTGAACAGAGGAAAAAAGCAATTTCTGTGCATGGAAGAAGCAGTGAAGGCACATATGTCATTTTGTAGAAAATATAAGTCAAATCCAGCAACTAAAGTAGCTGATGGTATGAGGCAGATGTTAAGGAGAAGGTCTGATTTATCATCATCTTATTCACCTAATTCCAACAAGTATTCAAGATCAGCAAGTTCATCTCAAGTAGGAGATAGATGAATTCTCTCTCTCCTATTATTAGTTAGACAAAAAGAGAGAGAGCATAAAAAGGGTTACTTCATTCAACTTTTGGTGGAAAAATAAAAAGGTCTAACAACAACAAGTCTTTTTCATTGGAGAAATCTTTCTTGATCCCATCTTGTCTTGTACAGAGGATGTTGTTTTAATGGAGGCTACTAGTGCAAATAGTTTATTTTTCTCTCTTTTATTTTATATGGGTATGTTCTACTTATTACTTTTCCACTACAATCAACAGAAGAGATCTTCAATGAAACAAAAAGACAAGTTTTTTCTCCATTCTTTCCCTATAATAATGGAGTTTTTTTTCTGACAAGCTCGACAAAATTTTCTCCTCTTTTTGACAAAAGTGGGAAAGAAAATTGATTTAGTTTGTTCTTTGAGTTGATCAAACATTGAACTTTTTCCTTTGAATCTTTTGATGTTCTGAAAAGCATCATTCAGTGTCTTTCTAACATTTAATTTTGGCATTTCTCTTATAGAAAATTCAGTCTAATCTAGCACCATATTCCTTATTTTATAAATATCAAATTCATTCCTTTGAAATTCAAAAGGAAACCTCCTCAATGCTGAAAGGTCAAAAAGATTATAAATTTCATCTTTACGACAGAGGCTCATTCCTAAATTTCCTTATTTACCCATTTTTTTTCTTGCACTGATTAATGTTGAGAACTCAAATTACTAGGAAGATCCAAATTATTGCTCATTAAACTAGGAGAATACTTAAGGTCAACTTCCCACGAATTAAACCAAGAAGATCTTTTTAGGAATCATGTCATATGCTACAATAACTTTATGTTTAAGATACCTTAATTAATAACACAAATATTTAAAGTATTTTGATTGAACATTTTATTGTCTGATCAAGCAGACTAAACTAAGTTTCTTGTTATCATCTGCTAAATGACAAACTAAGATGATCATCTACTAGTTGACCTATTCAGGTTCTAATTTAACTACTAGAAGATGATTCATCACACTCTCTGCTGTAAAGTAGAATTAGTTCACCAACTATATTAACAATCGAAGGAAATTGTTTAAACAACCCAACTAACACATGACTTGATCGAGATCATAAGTTTTTTTTTCCTTTAAAAAATCTATTACTTTGGGAAATTGGGGAAGGAGAAGGGAATTAGTAAGAATTAAACTCACACCTATTGTATCGACTATCGAGTACTTCAATTGGTATCATGACCAAACTATGAACATTGGTGGTCAACTAACACGACTTGATTCTTCATGATTTCAGTATAAGTGATCAGATTTTAAAATTATATACTATTTCTTATGTATATATGTATTTGAATAATGTTTTTCCAATAAGCAATACGTGTACATATAAATAGACCCACAATGCATGAAAACAATATAAAGTAAATATCAATTTCAAACAGGAGGTAAAACCTTAAAATCACTATGATCCTAGCTAGATCTACTGTTTTCACTTACAAGTCAAATAGTCCGATATTGCTTAGAAAAATCTTGTATATACCATTGCTCCATCAAAGCATATAGTGAAAATCACCACGGAATTGATTGAGGCATCTAAAAACCAAATCCAAAAAGGTTTATTGTGCCATGAATCTTAGGTTAAAACAATCTCATGTTATGCCAATCTTGGCATTTTCCTTCTACGAGGGAAGCTACATGTATCGAAGCACAAATTTAAATTAAAAAAATTTCCTCCACACAATGAATATCAGCAATACATTCTGAACGTATCGGGCATACACTATGACAATTACTATACGAAGAAATTTGAATTCTCAACAAATTTTGAATACGCATGTATACGGGTAAAATCGGGGATTGAGCATACCCCGATTTCCCTGTGAAGAAAACGGAAGAAGGGTACGGCCGTACGAGACTGAAATCGATGTCGGGAACCTTTCGTATCGAGACCCACGGAAAAAGAACGATGTGTTCATCACCGGGCACATTAAAGCAACGCTCTCCGGACTCAGAACGAATTCTAAAACCTCGAGAAACACGGTAAACGGTTATACACGACGGATAGAGGGCATCGATATTCGTACCTGACCGGATATCACGGCGTGGATCTCGCTCGATGTCGATTACGGATCAGTAATTAATGGGAAAGGAAGATTTTTATCTTTTTTAGACTTGTACTAGGGATGAAATACTCCTACTATATAAAGGGGAGGTTTTTTCTTTTGATAGACACATTGTAACATGCAAACCAAGGCAATACAAATTCATTTTTCTGCTTTCTAGCTATTGCCAAGTTTTTACTTTACTGTTTGTTCTTCGTTCACAATTGACTTCGAACCAAGGGTCTAATCGAGGGCAAAACTACTGCTCATCAACCTAAGTTCGAGATGGGCCGTAACATTATAATTGGTTTGACTATTCATTTTGTCTTTAACCCGTTTATCTAATAATCTTGATTATTTGTGTTGAATCAATCCACATATCCTTAAAACCGCGTATAAATTTAATTGTTATCCGTTTTAAGGGTAAACAACGCAATCAAGCTTGAAGAAAAAATTATCACATTTTCACGATTGGACTTGAAAGTAGCAATCCAAAAATATTTTTTCCCTCTTCTAAATAGGGGTCTTTAGCCGGCCAGATTCACTCTTTATTTTTCCTAGTCTTTATATATAGATTTTATATTGATTATACATGATTACATACATGACACATACTATACTTGAATTATATATATAATACATCTGTCAGTTATTTTTAGTTTAGGCAGTTACGTATTTAAGCTAGTTCTCCTAAAAAGAAGTAAATTTAGATGGTCTGTGACGAGGCAACATTTCAGTCCAAATTCGAATGATCCTTAACTTCACCCTGAAAAATTGTTCAACAAGTAGAATCTATTGCAACTTCATATTCAGATTTCGTGTCCCCTAATAATTAGCTCTTCTTTGAGGAAGAGTTGATGGATGGTCCCAAGTGTGAAAATTTTGGTTCCTTAGGTACAAAGCATAATAAATGGCCATTTCCTAAAATGTCTAGTTAAAGTCAATCAGAAAATGAAGCATAGGTACTGATAATCTTTTATGAAATTTTATCATAAGACATCATTTAAGTTTAATAATACCAGGGCTTTCACTTCAACACGTCTAAGACATCGGCTATACGCTATTGCATAGTTTTCGCACACGAAAGTTCACAATAAATCCAATCTTAATTAATCTTGACGAAGGAAAAATAGAACCACTTGAAATCATAGTGAAGAGTGGTCTACAATTAATTTTAAACGGATACGTTAGTCCATCAATTGAATAGTTTTTGTATTGTCCACTAGCTTAAAGTGGAGACATTCATGATAGGGTGTATGGTAGGTTTGATCTAACTAAGCTATTTGGGTTCCCAAAAATGAGAAGCAAAAATAGAGTTGGGGCCCAAATAGTAGTTTTTTTATGTATACGGTAAAATATGCTATGCTAAGTGGCAGCTTAAAAGGGTGATACGTGAAACTTAAGGCGGGGATAGTTAGAACCGAATGCAATTATTCTGTTTGTCACCGGAAAGAATGACACTCGTAAAGATACAACAAATACCTTCCGACCGGTAGCATTTAATGAAGAATATTCTACAGCATGTAGTGCGCTACCCGTTACATAGAATTTATTATTTATGCTCACCGTCAATGGCCCTCATAATTGACATTAAAGAAGGACACGATCCTGGGACCTTGTTCCCTAGGCGTAACTATTAATAGTGAGCTCTGTTATCATTGTAATGAGCACGACTTTTCTGGCAAATTTACGCTATAATCGATTAAAAACTTTACACAATTTTACTTTCATGTTCCTTGGTTTTATCATTGTTGTGCTCGAAAGCTCTGTCCCCAGAATTACTGTTCTTTGTGATCTTATCTCTATTTCATGGCTAAGTATTGCGCATTTCTTTAATTACTTCATTATTTCAGGATCAAATTAATTCATTTGTCTACAAGCCACATATAAATTCAACTGTATCATTTTACGGGTAAACAGTTTGGCGCTCACCGTGGGACCTAGACACCCGTGTAAGTAAGTTGATCCTTGCCTCGTTTACTAACACGTTTTGATTATTTGTCTTAGCAAAAAATCATAAGAAATGCCAGATAGTGGTGTTAACACCACACACAATCTTGAGGTTTAAGGAGACCAGCCTCATCTCGAGGATTCAGTCAGTGACACCCACAATGAGGAGAACGATGCCACACCGGTCCACGACAGGCGGTACCCACCACATGTTCGGGAGGCAACTCTCGATGATACTGAAGAGGAACATATTGTTGATGCGGTAAACGTCCTACAAGAGTAACAAGCGATCATTCTAGGCCACCTCACATGGTAGGATAAGGTTATGACGGAGTTGAAGCATGCGTTATTGGAGGATTACAATAATATAAATAGACTAGGTCCAGTTCCTCCCGACGCTTCCGCAAATCAAATAACGCAGAGGGTCGACAACAACACCCGAGGAGCGAGGTTGGTTTCGATGGGGCTGGGGGGGAGCAGATCTGGCCCCAATAACGAAAACGATCCCTTCAAGAATGAACTCTTACGGTTTATGAGAGAAGTGAACACCGGCATGGACCAAATCCCGGGCGCACCACCGGTGCTAAAAGGACCAGACACAAAGAAGTATACTCAGTTGCTGTACAAACCAAGCGCGACACCAGAATTAATCCCGAAGCAGCTTAAAATGCCCGACGTGCCAAAATATGATGGAACTTCAAACCCTCAGGAGCATATTACCACCTATACAATGGCGGTGAAGGGGAATGATTTAGCTCCTCACGAGATTGAATCTGTTTTGCTAAAAAAATTTGGAGAGACTCTCACGATGGGAGCCTTGATGTGGTATTCGTTGTTACCCGAGCATTCCATAGATTCCTTTGAGATGCTCGCGAATTCTTTTGTTAAGGCTCATGTCGAGGCCAAAAAGGTGCAGGCACGAAAAGCCGACATATTTAGAATTGTAGAAGGAGAATCTGTGTTGCTGCGAGAGTTCGTTACCTGATTCCAAAAGGAGAGGATATTTCTCTCGGTTGTTCCCGATGAATGGGCGGCTGAAGCATTCACCAAGGGTCTGAATCCGAGAAGCTGAGATGCTTTCCGAAAACTAAAGGAAAGTTTGCTTGAGTTCCAAGAAATGACTTGGGCAGATGTCCACAACTGGTACGAGTCAAAGATAAGGATCGAAGATGATCAGGTTGGCTTCCCATCGTCGGCAAAAGGACGGATGAAGAATAAATAAAAATCAAAAGATGATTTCGACACAGACAGACGGTCTTCGAGGGGCCGATTTTTGCCCAAAGAACAGACCGAAGGCCGCGACAGAGGCTTTCGGTCAGCAGACAGGTTCGCTACCGATAGAAGGACTGATCACAGTCGGAACAATAGATCATTGCAGGACAAAGAAACGTCAGGTACTCGTGATCCTTCCTACCCCAGGCTATCAGAAAATAAAATTTCAACGTCGGTGTAGTAGAGTTGGTATCAACTATGAGAAACATCAAAGAAATACGGTTCCCAAAGCCGATGAGATCTGATCCCAGCCAGAGGGATCCCAACTTGTGGTGTGAATACTATGGGACGAATGGCCACTGGAGTGAGGACTACCGACATATCCGGGAAGAAGTGGCGACACTATTGAAGAATGGTCATCTCTGAGAATTCTTAAGTAGCCGGGCCAAGAACAGCTACGGTCGTAACTGAGTTAACGCAGAACCCTCGAAAGCAGGAGAAGATCCCCCGTGTCATACGATCAACATAATCTTCGGTGGGAACGAGATCAAATGGGTCACCTTCTCGGCAGCAAAAAAGACGAAAGTAGCAATAACCCTTGGCAAGAGACTCCGGGAAGTTGCTGAAGACGACATCACTTTCACGGAGGATGATGTAGACGGATTGTTGCTACCGCACAATGACGCATTGGTATTTTCTTTAAATGTGCTAGACATTAAAATAAAACGTGTTCTATTGGATCCAAGAAGTTCGGCCAATATCATACAATGAAGAGTATTGGAGCAAGCTAAACTCACCGGAAGCATCATTCCGGCCACAAAACTCCTCGTCGGATTCAACCTCACAAGCGTGACAACCCGGGGAGAGATTTTGTTGCCCACGAATGTCAAAAGAGTGATGAAAAAGACTCTTTTTGAAGTGGTGGATGGTGATATGGGATATAATATTATTTTGGGAAGACCATGGTTGCACGAGATGAGAGCTGTACCATCAATGTATCATCAATTGCTGAAATTTCCAATGCCCAAAGGAATTAAATAGATAAGGGGCGACCAACCGGCGGCAAGTGAGATGAGTGCGATTTTGGTCTCTAGTAGAAAAGGGAAGGAGCACGCAGCATAGAAACTATAAGAACCGGCGCCCGCTCCTAAATCGAATGAAGTTAGCCCGGGGGTAGAAGCGTCGAAATCTTATCAGGTGCCAAGGTATTTCCAGGTATCAGAAGAGATTGATGCAACAAAATCCACGGTGGAAGAGCTCGAGCAAGTTGCATTGTTTGAAAAGTTCTTAGAAAGGAAATTCCACTTGGGGACAGGACTGCACCCCAAGCTCAGGTCTGGCTTTATTGAATTTCTTAAATATAATGCCGATTGTTTTGCGTGGTTGCATGCGGAGATGACAGGTATCCCAACAGAGGTGGTTGTACATAAGCTAAGTGTGGATCCCAACATACCTCCGATAAGACAAAAGAAACTCCCTATTGCGGAGGCCAGGAATAAATTCTCAAAGAAGAGGTAACTCACTTACTTGATATCAGTTCGATCCGAGAGGTAAAGTATCCAGACTGGCTAGCTAATGTAGTATTAGTTCCTAATAAGAACAATAAATTTCGCATGCGTGTAGATTATAAGGACTTGAATAAGGCGTGCCTGAAAGACTCGTTCCCACTGCCAAACATCGATCAAATGATTGATGCGATGGCCGGGCACGCGTTAATGAATTTTCTCGATGCTTATTCCGGGTACAACCAAATTAAGATGAACCCGGAGGATCAGAAAAAGACTTCGTTCATAACGAATTTTGGCACATATTGCTATAATGTAACGCCCTTCGGGTTGATGAACGCCGGAGCCACCTATCAGTGGCTCGTAAACAAGATGTTTGAAAAACAAATAGGGAAAACTATGGAAGTTTATATAGACAATATGCTCGTTAAGTCTTTGAATGTAGCCGATCACCTTAAGCATCTGCACGAAACTTTTGACATCCTAAGAAAGCATAACATGAAGCTTAACTCCGAGAAGCTTAACTCCGAGAAGTGCGTGTTCGGGGTCAGTTCCGGCAAGTTCCTAGGATTTCTGGTATCACAAAGTGGGATTGAGATAAACCCCGATACGATCAAGGCCATCGAAGACATCCCAGACCAGTTGTCAAGCGTGAAAAAAGTCCAAAGGATCACGGAGAGATTGGCCGCTTTGAGCAAGTTCATTTCCCGGTCATCAGAGAAATGCCACCGTTTCTTCGCAATGCTCGAAAAGAAAAAAAACTTCGAGTGGACCCCGTAATGCCAGCATGCCTTGAGAGATTTGAAAAGGTACTTGTCAAGCTCTCCGTTACTTTCTAAACCAAAAGAAAGGTGAAACATTGTTGGTCTACCTCGCAGTCTCGGAAATAGCGATAAGTACAGTTTTAGTCCGTGAGGACAAAGGTACGCAATCTCCCATTTATTACGTTAGTAAAATTTTAACGGGAGCAGAAACTTGCTACCCGCATTTGGAGAAGCTGGCCTTAGCTCTCGTAGTCGCTGCTCGGATGCTGAGGCCCTACTTCCGATGTCACCTGATAGCTGTGGTGACCACATTTTCCCTGCGGAACATCTTTCATAAACCTGAACTCTCGGGTAGGTTGGAAAAATGGGCGGTCGAAATGAGTGAATTCAACATAGAATATAAACCAAGGACTGCGATTAAGTCACAAGTCTTGGCTGACTTTGTGGCCGATTTCAGTCCGGGATTGCTGCCTCTAGCAACCAAAGAGGCAGCAATGGTGCCATAATTGACATCGGATGTTTGGACCTTATTTATGGATGGAGCCTCCAATGTAAAAGGGTCCGGGCTTGGCATAGTATTAACTACGCCTTCGGGAGAAACCTAAGGCAAGCCATCAGAACGGTCCCTTTAACTAACAATGAAGCAGAGTATGAGGCTTTGATTGCAGGACTCGAACTGGCCCGGGGACTAGATTCCGAGGTCATAGAAATCAAGTGTGTCTCATAGCTGGTGGCAAATCAGGTCTACAGGATCTTTGAAACCAAAGAGGAGCGCATACAACAATATGTAGTAAAGGTCCAAGCTCAGCTCGCTCAATTTCGGGAATAGTCGATTATTCATATCCCGAGGGAAGAAAATGCAGAAGAAGATGTACTGGCTAACCTCAGTTCATCAATGGAAATGAAGGGATTGGATTCTGGGACGGTAGTACAACTGATGCACTCGGTCCTGGATGTGGATAGCTACTACGAGGTAAATAAGACTAATTTGGTTTCGGAATGGAGGAATGAGATCATCGATTATCTCGAGCACGGAAAATTGCCCGAAGATTCCAAGGCATCCCGGTTGTTGCGCATCAAAGCAGCACGGTATAGCTTCAAAGGAGGTCAACTGTACAGAATATCTTTCCAAGGCCCACTGGCCCGATGTTTGGGAGCATCCGAAGCTAATTACGTTATGCGAGAAGTCCACGAAGGGATATGCGGAAACCATTCGGGTGCAGATTCTTTAGTGCTAAAACTGGTAAGGGCAAACTATTATTGGCCTCGCATGGAACAAGACGCCAAAGCTTTCGTACAAAAATGCAACAAGTGCCAACGCTACGCACCGCTGGTACATCAACCGGCAGAACCACTACATTCAGTTCTGTGTCTGTGGTCGTTCATGAAGTGGGGAATGGACAAAAATGGCTCTCATAATTGACATTAAAGAAGGGTACGATTCTAGGACCTTGTTCCCTAGGCGTAGCTATAAATAATGAGCTCTATTATCATTGTAAATGACACGACTTTTCGTGCAAATTTATGCTATAATAGATTAAAAGCTTTACACAAGTTTACTTTCTTGTTCCTTGGTTTCATCATTGTTGTACCCGGAAGCTTTGCCCCCAGAATTACTATTCTTCATGATTTTATCTCCATTTCAAGGCTAAGTATTGCGCATTTCTTTAATTACTTTAGTATTTGAGGATCAGATTAATTCACTTGTTTAGAAATCACATATAAATTTAACTGTACTGTTTTACGAATAAACAATTTGGTATATTTATATTACCTGCATTAGACCGATCAATTTGCAAATTATTACAATTTGGTAAAAGTCATTGTTTCAAACAAAGAATCTTTATAAATTATTACAATTTGGTAAATATCACAAACCAAAGTGAGTCATGCAATCCAAGTTTTGGACATTCAGAAGCCACGACTAACTTCTCAAGCTAAGAATTTTTCATTTTGTTTTAGATATTAATAAGAAGCAGATATAGAAACCCAAGAGGAGAGGGAATTTTAGTAACCAATTGCATTTGAACACATAAATTCAGTAAGTACCCTAATTATTATTCAATTGCGGAAACAATCTCTCAGCCCCTTCGAAGTAGGGGTAAGGTATGAGTATACACTACCCTCCCAAGACCCCACTTGTGAAATTTTACAAAGTCGTCGTCGTTGTTGTTAAGTTAAAATTTAAAAAGGGATAGAACTTGATCTGGACTAGTTTAATTTTGTGCCTAGACAACTTGAATTTTCATTTTATGCTTTTTAAAATGTCGAATACCGCTACTTTTGATTTATGCTGCATCATTCCCATTAGATGAGTTAATCAATCGTGAGAAGAAATTCATTTTAGTATTTATACATAGTAATATTTTCTCAATCTATAACTGTAACTGAATTACGATATCTTTATTCTCAATTATTCAACTTTTCATAATATAATTATATTTGAACTCGTGAGATTTAAGTCTGAACTTTAGTCTTTTGACTACCAAAAATAATATGGTAGGAGGATATAGTAACATTGATCCTAGGATTGCTGGAATTAGGGACAAATTGACCAAGCAATACATTTATAATTATTTAATTTAAATTATTTTTTTCCGTTTATCCTAATACTTTTGAAAACATTGACCTATTGGGTTCCAAACTTTTTCATCTCGTCATTACCTATTTGGTAATAGTAGGTACTAACAGCATCACATTCTCAATTATCATATTTCTGTAACCACTAAAATACAGTTCCATAAGCATTTCTCAAAAAAAGAAAAAAAATCCCCTTATATTTAGGTCTAATTCCATGAAAAGAAAGATAAATTTTGTTTATAAAATATGTTCAAAGTGAGAAAATGGATCTGTAAGGGGGGTAAATGTGTCATTACTTATACCCCATATATTTTCCGGACGATATGACCGTTATATTCAAATTTCAAACACCCCATATATCTTTTCTTCAACCAACTCCCCTCCCAAACAAACCAAGAAAACCACAAAAGATCAGATTTTGGGTATTTTCATAGGTAAAAACACCATGAAATTAACTCCAGTTTCAACTCCAAAGTCTTGCGTGAAATCGTCTTTCACCGGCATCCTCATGGAATCTGAAACCAAAGACAGCTATTATTTCCCGGGATGTCGAAAAGATACCAACTGCAACTGTGAAATTTGCATAGCCAGTTTCAATGCGACCCTTGATCTAATCCCTAACAGCATACACAAGGGCTCTAAGCCCCTTCAATTTCCAAGAAGCCCCATTTCTTTTGACTCGTCAACTCTTTCCACTCCCAAATCGAGCAACACTACTTGTGCTTCTTCTTTCTCCTCCATGTCCCCTACGCTTGATTCCACAGCAAGAATGAGCTTTCATGAGAAGGTGAAGAGGAAGAAGAGAGAATTCGGTTTTGGAGTTTTGTTGGCGAGGTTGGTTTTTGTGTGGAGTGTTGTTTTCGGGTTGGAAGTTGGGTTATCTTGGGTGGTTTCTGGGTTCTTGCAGCCAGAATTGTCACCTGAAATTTTCAGGAATTTGAGTGAAAAATCATGGGGTTTCAAAGATTTTAATGAAAGATTGGTATTCTTGAAGAAGGAGCTTGAAGGTCTAATTGATGATGAAGAAGTGTCAAGTTGCAGCCCTCTTAATTCTACTTGGAAAATCAACCAGGTATATATATACACACTTGGTTCTGTTTCATAAATATTAGACTGTTGTTTTTGTTGTTCTAAGTATTTATTCACCTAGTGCTGTTTCATAAATACTACTAAGATTTTTTGTCTTTGTTGATACAATGTATATATTCACTTAGTGCTGTTGCATAAATGCTGGATTATTGCTTTAATTGTTCTATGTTATATTCTTGCTACATTTCAAAAAGTAAGTGACTTGTAACTTAATTATAGGATGGTTTGCTTTTGACTTCGCGATGTACATTGTACAAGTCCATTTCAGAAGAGTTGAGCATTTGGGGATGGCCTTTGCAAACAGCTGGTTTGCTCACAGCTGGATTTTCTGTGCGTTCGTATGCCATATTATCAGGAAGACTCACCGAGGTACCCGAATTTCGACTATGTTTCTGGTTTTCTTCTTTTAGTTGACATTTGAGTTTGCTTCATCAAGTTAAGATTTTGTTGCTCTTTTCCTCTTCATTTTGAACAGTGGTCCAATGGGGAAATTGGTTATTTGATTAGAAAGTCTAACAGTTCATGGACCCAAGGAAAGTGGAGTGCTTCTGCTGTGCAATTGGACCCAAATACATGGATTCTAGAGTACAGTCAAAGCCCTTTAACTGAAAATGGAAAATTGGTTTCAGCTGCATTGGAGTTTTTGAAGTTCAGGCTGACAAGAGAAGTTCAAAAGTTGAAACAACAGTTCTGGGTGTTGTCTGCTTTCACGAGCCAGCACAGTGATTTCACAGTAGAGAGGTTCCAAATTCCAACCTAAAGATGGGGTTTCTGATGTTCTTATGAGAAAGCATTCTCATCCCTTATGAGAGCTTCTGTTTTTTTTGCTTTATATTTTTGGTGTTCTTCTTGAACCTTGAGAATATTCAATGTTTGCATCATTTCGATTTCAACTGTAAATATTATATCCCATGTAGCCAGAAATGCTCTGCCTGCGCTTAGATGATAAATTTTAAATGCTAAAGAGAAATGAGGAAAATATAATACAATGTAGTATACAGCTAATTCTATTTCACAAATTGCTGTCACCAGTAGTCTTTACAAGAGCATGAGCCATCTCTGTAATGGTGAAATCTAGTCCTATCTCTTACAACAATTTCTCTCTCAAACGCCTTAGACGCCAACTTCATGAAGTTGTGGCAATCCTCACAGATCCTTAAGTTCTTAATTATATGTATTGGCGATCCCCTATTACTTTTCAGTAGCCCATAACAAAGAGCCAACTTCTCGCTGTGCAAAAGAACCGCATCCTTCTTCGCATGTTCATCTACATCAAGTAAAACAACACTGATATTTGGAGCATAACCGACCTGCTTCAACTTGCAAACTATCTCATCTAGCTTTTCATAGATGTCATCAACTTGCTTATGACTCTTATCAGCTGTTAAAAATTCGTGTATCTCATTGTCCATTTCAATCTTACTGTGTCCCCGTTCCTTCAAAATGCCTTTGTATTTCATAAGTCTCCTCACGTCTCCAACATTTTCCCATCTTTTTTCTTTAGCATAAATGTTTGATAAGAAGACATGAGCCCCATCATGTTCAGGATCTAACTCGAGAAGCCTTTTAGCTGCAAATTCCCCTAGTTCAAACTCACCATGGATCCGACAGGCAGCCATTAATGAACCCCAAATGATAACATTTGGAGCCATAGGCATAGACTCTACCATCTCTAGGGCTTCCCTGAGACGATTTGCTCGGCCGTAAAGATCCACCATGCAACCATAGTGTTCAAGTTTAGGTGTAATTTTGTAGTCATTCACCATTGACGAGAAGATCTGCAGTCCCTCTTCAACTAGTCCAGCATGACTACAAGCATATAGAACAGCCACAAATGTAACCCAATTGGGCTTAACTTGTTCACACTTCATTTGATGAAAGTGCATTAAGGCCTGCTCAGCTTCTCCGTGAACAGCAAATGCGCTAATCATACTAGTCCATGTGATCACATTTTTCCTTTGCATTCGACCAAAGACTCCTCTTGCGCCTTCTAGAGATCCACATTTGGCATACATATCAATAAGGGCATTATTTACAGGCAAAGCTTCTCGAAATCTATAATTATCAACAATCAAATGGATTCTTTTAGCTTGATCCAATGTGCCAAGATTCGCACAGGCTGAGATAACACTTAGCATAGTTACTTGGTCAGGCTTCACTCCAGATGCCTGCATTTCGCCAAGTAACTTGAGAGCTTCTTGAGGTTGATCGCTCTCTGCATAGCCAGATATCATAGCACTCCAACAAACCAAGTCCTTATTTGTCGTTTGGTCAAAAATAGAGCGTGCAGCTTCAACTTGCCCAACCTTTGAGTAGCCTGAAATCATGGCAGTTGATACCACTAAATTCTTTTGTGACAGTTTGTCATACAAATTCTGAGCCAAATCCATGCAGCCACAACCTGAATACATGCTGATTAGAGAAGTTTGCAGACGAGAATCAGCAATGATATTATTCTCAGATATTAACCCATGAATCACTTTCCCAATGGATAAATTTCCAGCTCGACCACAAGCAGATAGAACGGTGGTGAAAACTCTTGCATCTGGTTCCAAATTAGAGCTTCCCAACTCTTCCAATAGCACCAATACATCATCAAAAAGGCCATTTTGACAGTAACTGTAAACACACAACACAAAATGTCAGCAAGCTATAACTAATAAGCTTAAAAGACATCACTTGCGTTTTAATCAGCAATTCTGAAACCATAGCATGAGATAACGTGCTACTTGACATATTTGAAAATGCATAAACTTGAAGCGATTCAACAACAACAAACAACAACTACGAGTACGCCTCAATTCACAAGTGGGGTTCGGCATATCAGCATATGAATCCTCAATATCTATTCCACTCCATCTGGTCCGTTACATTCCATTACTTGATAAGTATTTTTTTTGAAGCAAATTACAGGTTCCTAAAACTAAAGTATTCCTAATAAACATTTCAACTTCAATTCAATTTACCCATTAGGAAATAATTAACCATCTTGGATATTTAAATTGAGAACAGCATACCCATCAATCATTATATCCCAAGTGACAATATCTTTGTGAGACATTTTATCAAACACCAACCGCGCATCTTGAATTTGTCCACAAGAGGCATACATCCCAAGCAAAGCAGTCTGAACAAACGGGTCAGAATCAAACCCAAGCTTACAAACCAACCCATGAAGCTCCACCCCTTCACGCAACGCAAAACCCCTCGCCGCAGCTTTCAGCAATGGCGGGAAGCTAAACCTGTCAACTTCCAACCCATTCCTCCTACCATTCTCCAAAAACAAGAACGCATTTTGGGATTCCTTAGAACGCGAAAGCTCGCGAAAGAGCTTGTTGATGAGATGGGTTTTTGGAGGGTTTTGCAAAGTGGATGAGAAAATGGAAAGGGAATAGTGAAAGGTTGAAGGGAAAGGAATGGAAGAGAGAATGAGCTGGAAAAGGAGGGAATTGGAACTGGAATGGGACAAATTCTGGCGGAGGATTTGGGTGTGGACTTGTTTGAGTTGAGTGAGGGAGGTGGCTTTGGAGATGGAGGTGGATAGCTGGTGGGTGGGTATGGGTGGGTGGGGATGGGGTGGGGTGGTGAACGGGGTGATGGGGTGGGTCATTATGGCCATGGCATGTGAAGGTACGTTCTTTGGAGGAAGTCTGCAATTTGCAGAAAAAATATTTCTATATGAAGTTATATTTTCAATTTTGATTGCTTTAAATTATTAAAGTATTTCTCAAGAAGAACGATGAAAATGCTACTCCCTCCCTTTCTCTGTTTATGCAATATTATTTTTTTCTGGAAAAATAATATATTTATGACCTTATAAATTGATTTTATAAAACACTAACTTTAAAATTATCATTGTACCTTAATAAAATAATTTTACAGTTATAAAAATATTCTGACATAATTATGACCACAACTTTTAAAAGTTTTATAGAAAAAATATTAGTTTAATATTATAAGTATCAAAAGTCTTCTTTATTAAACTGCACTTTTCAATAAATACCAGTGAGATGAGAGATAATTATAATATTAAAATTTAAAATCGAAACATATTTTGATTGCAATGAACTAAATAAACCCATATTAGAGATGATATACAATAAGAGCTATATTTATTTTGGCCGAAATAAGGGGATACTGGACAAAGAGAGTACGGATTTTATAAGAAACATTAGAGTATGTTTCGTATGATTAAATTTGTTTATCCGCTTATTTTGAAAAGCATTTTTTGTTAAAGTGTTGTAGAAAAACTATTTTTGGAGAGTAGTGATGTTTGGCTATAAATGTATATTTTTAATGCATTGCTCATCTTATATTTTAGTATTTTAATGATTAATTGTGCGACGTTAGAGCTCAATTGCATCGTTTTTATGTGTAGGATTGTTGAAGGATGAAAACGCGTGAAGTTTGCACACAAGGATGTAAAAAATACACAAAAAGAGCACGAAAAGGTAAAAAATCAGACAAGGCCCAGAACCAGCGTCAGGCCAGGCTCCAAGTGAGGCAGACCGCGCGACAGAGCAGGCGAGGCGTGCCCAAATGCGCACTACAAGCCAGGCCTCGCGAGCTCTGAGGTCTGGTCCTTTTCCAGTCCGTGCATTAAACGTTTTCTACTCAATTTTGGACTTGGGGACTCCGACCCTAATCTATAAATACCCCTAAACGTGATTATTGAGGAGTTGGTCAATTTTGAAGGCGGTAAGGGCATAGAAACACAAACAGAGCACAGAATTCATCGATTCTTTCATCTTTCATCTAGTGTTCATAGCTTTTATGCTTAAAAATAATATTTTAATTATTGTCATGAACATGAATGGCTAAAAACCTCATTATTATGGGGTTATGGGTTGTACTTGACTATTGTTGTTTGACGATTGATTTATTTTGCTTGAATTATCATCTTAATTTGTTTATCCAATCTTGCACTTAATTATTCTATTGCTTAGCTAACAGTAGAATATTATCTACGAATTTATAGTTGAATTCGAGAGTGGGAACTATAGATTGCATATAAGATTGAATAGAGTAAGTTCTTGAATCTGGGTATCGGAGAATAGATCCGCGATAGGATAGACATATTCTAGTTGCCTTGATTATTTTCGCAGGAAATATACATGCATTATTGTTAAATTCTAATTCTATAGACATATAGTATTAGGTTGGCTTTAATAGGCGAGCGAAGCGCCGAAAGAACTTCGCGAGCATAATAAATCCTGTAAATTAATAAATTAAATAAATTACGTGATTAAATTAACCGGAAGAATCAATAGGAGAGACATTAATTCCGTAACCCCGGAATATTCCCATCTCATTGAATTCTTTCTAAGTGTTTGTTTATTTGCTTTGCACCTTTGTTGTTTGCTTACTTAGTAATTTTGTAGTAAATTTTAGTAGTCTAAATCACAATCATCTTCTTCACAACCACTTGAGCAATACATTTATAAATAGTTTAGATTGGACAATAGTTGATCATAAATCCTCTTGGGGTGATACTTTCTCATCACTTTATTACTTGTCGATCACGTATACTTGCGTGTGCGTTTGGACTCAACAAATTTTTGGCGCCGTTGCCGGGGATTTAAAAATTAGCTACTTATCTGAAATACGCTTTTATTTGTTTTTGTTCGAGATTTAATTTGTTTTACTGTTTATGACTCTACAGATGTTCACATTGAATGCTAAGAAGAAGTAACAATTTGAACAATCTTCCTCCTTTAGATCTTGAACTCGAAAGTCTCTTTCACAAGTTAAGGAGTGAGGCGGAAGCAAGAGCAAGAACTGCAGAGTTGGGAATTGTAGTCCAACCACAGCCAATTGAGATGGTAGAGAATGATGAGATACCGGTGATTGAGGCCGCAAGGCCTAGTCTCGCGAACATGACTCAGGCTATCGTGAAGCTTTACATAACTGTAACGACCCAACCGGTCATTTTGAGATTTAGCATATCATTCGGTGGTTTGAGACTTTGAGTAGTTTCATATTATGTATTATGACTTGCGTGTATTGTTGGTTTCAATTTTCAATCGGTTCGGAATTGATTTGGAAGAATAATTCTTGTTTTAGAAGTTTTAAGTTGGAAGAGTTAACCAAGATTTGACTTTTGGGTAAACAAGCTTGAAATCGGGTTTTAATTATTTCAATAAGTTTGTATGATAATTTTGGACAAGTTCACAAAGTTTGGTTAAATTCTGATGAGTTTTGGATAAGTTTGGGTTGTATTATGATTGTTTTCGCTTTCGACATCGATTTGAGCATAAAGGTTACCATATTGAGAAAACGGCCTTTGATTCGTGTTTCGACTAAATCATTATATATGTATCGTAATTTTGGAACCATAACAACTGAAATTATCAAGTTTCGACATCGTATGAGGAATTTATGGTCATTTTACTAAGAATTGGGTTGCTAGATTTTTTTTCCAGATTAATTACGAAATTGCCACTGAATTCGTATTTAAAAATCTACATTATTTTCAAATATTGACACTAACATATCTCCTTCATTATAAGGTCAAATGGAGTGATTCACAAGCCTAACTTGAATGTAATTTCACAAGAAATCCATTGGAGGTATCAAAAGTAAGTTTTGGGATCATTTGACATAAGAAATGAGGCAGAACAACTGGGCGTTTTTGGTACTAATGTTATTGGAGTTTTTCTCATCTTGAAAGTTTGGGATTGGAAGAATTCAAAGATGTTCTTCAAGTTTCTTCTATGGGATAAGGTCTAAACCATAACCTAAGTATTTTCCTTTGATTCATTCCCTTAGTTTAAGCTTTAATCCATGATTTTAATTGAAAACCTATTTAATTCTTTAAATCAAGACCTAGGGTTATGCCCTAAATTTTAAAAATTAAAAATGAGTTAGAAACGTTTATTTTTCGATTCCTTTTGGGGTTTTATTCTCCTATATTAGAAGAACATATTTGAATTTGGTGAGTTTTGGAGGAGTATTTCGGGAGTTATGGGACCCAACTAGTGGGGGTTGGACTCTTGGGTTATGAACACCCAAAAGCGATATTTTGACAAATTGGTTGAGCTATCGGACTCCGATTGAGTCGGTTTTCATTCGTGTGAGATTGTATTGGTTCGGGCTTCACTAGGATAAGCTTGGATTCGGAATCCAAGGCGAGCCCGACGTTGACCTTTTTTGACTTTTTGGGGAAAATGTAAAGATCATAGCTTTATTTATTATAATTGGTTTCTCTTGCATTGTTTGATATTATTAAGTCATTTTTTGTTAGAGTAGTATGGAGGCGGATTTAGGGGAAAAGCTATTTCAGAGGGTTGAGTTGGCCTAGTTGAGGTAAATATCTTGCCTAACTTTGTGTGGGGGAAACTACCCCTTAGGATATGGGTTGATTATGCTATTTGTGTTATGTGAAAGCCGTGTATATAAGGTGACGAGTGGGTACACGAGCTACATATGGTATTTTACCGGTTTAGATTATCTAGACTCTTTCCATGCCTTTAATTGAATTTTCATAACATGTTATATCTCTCATTGTTAATCTACTCTTACATGCTCTATTTGACGTTGTTGACAATTGTTCTACCTCTTACTTGTTATTTTACTCTTATATGCTTTAGTTGAAGTTATTGTCTTCTTTATTATCTTGTTACCTCTTACTTTTTAAATCACTTTTAATTGAAGTTGTTATTTCGTGGAATATCATCTTGTTGAGTTATTGGTGTTGAAGTTGTAATAGCTGTTATCACATCGAGGCGAAGTTGTTAATTGTTGAGATACCTTTCCTTGTTGAGCATCTCATTCATTTTGTTATTGTTGAAATTCTTGTACACATTGTGGTTGATCCATGGGCTATTTGTTGTGGAAATATTGGTGTTGTTGACTTTGTGGCAAGTTGTGGCATATGGGCACTTATGTTGCGAGTTATGATTGTGTTGTAATATTGATACTCATACTGTGGTATAAGGCTAGGGTTTGATGCACATGCGGTGAGATAAGGTGGGCTTGATAAGCGTGTTTCTAGTAGGGGAACTACTTGAAGCCACATGGTGAGATAAGGTGGACTAAAACGTGTGTAGCTATTTCGGAAAAAAATGATTTTCAAAGTTAAATGTAAGGCTCATGTGGTGATATAAGGAAAGATTGTGATTGAAATTGTGAAATGTGAATACGAGGCGGTACCTCGGTTGTGATTTTCATTGTACATTCCATGTTGGAACAACTTGTTGATTTGAATGGTCATTGTTCTTCCTTCAATCATTCATCCGCATTTTGATTGTGTTTGGTTATTCGTTGTTACCTTGATGTTGGAACGATTGTGGATTCTTGTGTGAGTCATGCATTCTACGTGATTTGTTGTGTTGCTTTAACATGCCAATCTTTGCCTCCGTTATAACTTGGTGAATTGATTGTCAATGTGAATTTAATGGCGTGGAGTCACTATATTATATTCTGTTGAGTTGTTGGTAACATAATGGTTTAAATAAAAGAATTATTAACATACTTTATTCTATGTGCCTCTTAAGATAGAACTTGTTTTCTCACTCGGTGCCTTATTATTCTAAATGGTTATCGCACTTTCACTATAATTGGGTTCTCAAATTATACTACTCACTCTGTTAGATGTTTAATTTACTTAAAATTGTTATCATATTTTTCCTTAACAAATTCTATATTTAATTCGTTAATTTAACTTATGTTTTTCTTTGTTTAAAAATGATACTTTTACTCAATTTTATTGATTTTTAAACTAAACCCAACTTATATTTTGTTTCGTACAAATTGTATATTATTTTACTTTACTTGATATCTAAAATAAACTCATTATTTCATTTGACACCTTACTTTATTCAATATTGTTATTATATTTTATGGGGTTTAAATATATCTTTCGTTCATCTAAATTAATATTTATCATGGTAGCAAAGTACATGGTAGCACGTGGGCTTTGCCGTGCGAAAGTGATTGTTATTGTGGGCACGAGGTGCCATATGTGTAAGATTTAGAAATTGTGGTCCATGACTTGTGGTTTATGAGGTGTGGTGCCTCGGGGTAATTCTTGTTGTAAGTCCATGCATTGGGAGCGATTTGATATTTGAGTTGTCATCCGTTTTTCCTTATTTGAGTTCATTTACATCTCATCGGTATTCTGATTATGTTGTTTCTTTATTACTCGTTTACTACTTGCTGCCATTTATATTTCTATTACTTCATTATTGATTGTAAATCAATAATTTTTCTGTCGTTGGTCTTACATTGATGTTCTTTCCATTGTTAGCTTATGTATATGTTAAACATGTTTCTATGTCTAGTAGGTGTCTTGACCTGACCTCATCACTACTCTACCGAGGTTAGGCTTTATACTTACTGGATACCGTTGTGGTGTACTCATGCTACGTTTATGTATATTTTTGTATAGATCCAGGTATTCTAATTGTGTTATTGAGAGTTGCATCTGCACGGCGGGAGACTTCAAGGTATACTTGCTTGACGTTCGCAGGCCTCAGAGTTACCATCTTACTTTATTATGCTACTATTAAATTGTAATTTAAAACAATATTCTGTTTAGGAATTCTAGCATGTTTTAGTAGTGCTTATGACTTCGGACTACCAGTTTTGGGAAATGTATAACTATTGGTCGCTTGTGGCTATGTATGTCAATTAATGATTTATGATAAATGATTAAATAGTTCAATTCTGTTATTAAATCAGCATGTGTTAGGCTTACCTAGTCTTAGAAACTAGGTGTCATCACGACATCCTAAGGTGGAAAATCGCGATCGTGACAAGTTGGTATCAGAGCTTTAGGTTTATAGGTCCTACAAGTCATAAACAAGTTTAGTAGAGTCTTGCTGATCAGTATGGAGACATATGTACTTGTCTTCAAGAGGCTACAGAACTATTAGGAACTACTCATTTCATTCCTTATCGTGCGACATTGATTGAGCTTGAAGCATATATCTTATATCCCTTTACATCCACTCGTATATGATATTGCGTTCTCTGTATCAACTATGTTCTGACAGTTTGTAATGCTGCGGATGGGCTACGAGGGCCCCAAAGATGCTCGATCATTGTCTTTAGGTACTGTCCAGACTAAGGACGTAGACGTGTTTGTAGATCTTCAGTTGTTCAAGTGTGGGATGCTACTGGTTCATGTATTTGATTAGTGTTGTACGAGCTTATAAAGGTTGGTAATGTGGATCATCGGATGTTGTGCCCTGTGACTCCGCGCCAAGTGGGAGAGTCTACTATCGATGATCTGATTGCATGGGCAAGTGTCATATTAGTCTTGGTCTGAGGTATATATGCAGTGTTGAGGGTTACCTGGAATTGTACATGACTAAGATCTGAGATTTTCATGGGATGGTGCTAGAACTTGCGGTATATCTGTATCATTACTAAATCTACATTCCAGTATCATAGAGGTCAGAGAAAACTCTTCAGATTCACAGAAGGTCTCTTTAGAGTGGGTATCTCGGTTGCAACATTGTTGGGTGCTCTAGAGGAAATACATCGGTTTATGGGTTTTCGGACGACGTGGTTCGTGCTAGGGTGTTCCGAGCGAGCTTCGACTTAGGATCATTGTGTGCCGATAAGGGAAAGTGTTGACCTAAAGACAAGTCGAGGAGGATTAGAAGAAATGGGTCAGCTCGGTGGTGTTGGGTCAGCATAGCAACAAAGGTAACTGGTCTTTTGGTGTGGTAATGCTTCACCATCATTCTATGGAAATACTTTTGAGTTTGACGGCTTGCATGACTTGGTTGAGTTGGGGAAGTTCAGTTCTGATGGCTTGGTGGTGTGCGGACTGGCCTCAAAGAGTTCTTGATAGTGTCGGCCACAACTTGAGCTAGATGTCTGCTATCGGCATAAGGAACATATTGCGTGTTATGATTTTTGCCTGGATGGGGTCACAAGTTCTAGACAGCATGGACGATTTCAAATGTTTAGAAGAATGCTAGCATTATTTGATACTACCTAAGAAGGGTGCGCACTCCAGGAGGCGCACTATGTTTTGACTTGTGGATGTCTGACTGGTATTACGGTAATCGCCTGGTTGATCGACTGTTGATGTCCAGATTTTGCTTTGTGGCACGAAAGAATTATAGAAGTACTTCTCATGGGCTGACCATATGTGAGAAATGTGTCAGTTATTTCAGTAGTGTAGTTGTGATCGGATATGGAGATTCTAGTATTCTAGGGATTTGAAGACTAAGAGGGTTCTCAAGGCAGATTGTTCCATGGTTATGAATGGTGAAGGTATGTTAAGAGGTTGGCAACTGATGGTATGTATTATAGATATGTTATCGTGGGATTTTCGGAGGCTATCTACCTACTTCGGAAGGATCAGAATTGATTGGAGGCTACTAGTAGGTCTAATAAGGATGTGTGTTCTAAATCGGGCCAGATTTATCTACTCAGCACAGTTATTGTGGATGGTAATGTTATTGGTTAGGGTGGATCACATTCGTGTTCTGATATTTCTCGTGTGTTACTCTCCTATGCTGCGATGAGTTATGATATGTTGGTTATCTGCACACCGATGCGGTTATGTTTGGGCTTTGTAGCGAAATTCGAGCAAGATTGCTCTTGGGATGTTGAATGGTTAATTGTGCCTTGGTTATGGTCTTCCTATTTGTGGTATATAGTGACATCCATATCTCTATAGTTATGGTCACGCGCTTCGTGTGTTTGATGTTGATATGCTTATGGTTGTTAATTGTGAATATCATGGCTCGGCGTATTCCAGGTGGACCGGTGTTGGATTGGGTCATACATCGCAATGACGTTATGCTAGGATATGATCCTTTGTGCTTATTCCGTGTGTTATGTTTCCCCTTGTGTGTTGGATTGATAGCATTGCGCTTTGTGATGGTATCTGTTGAGTTGGCAAAATGGTTTCTTCATTTCCATTCTTTTTCTATCATTGGGTATATTTGAGTTATTGTTCATTGGTGCACGGATTGTATGGTATATGACTCTAAGTAGCATTTGTCTGACAGGTTGGTCGAGTAGCTTATACTAGATAAGGTGAGGTTATTGGGCCTGAAATGAATGCCATCGGATTTGATTAAGGTATGTTTGCAAGAATTGTGTCACTGATCGGCTTAGATTTTGGCTATAGTTCTTATCGGGCAAGAGAGCTCCATGACTTGTTAATCTGATGGGTGGTTATTGATCCACCCCCAATCCACACTCAATAATGCGTGGAAGAGGTCATTGAAGGAATAATACCCAACTATGAGTCAGGGTAGATTTCCTCAGGGAGCTAACAATGGGTGTTAGAGTTTATACTTAATGCGTGAAGACGAAACAACTTAAATACACTTCCAATCGCGTTGGTTTTGCAAATTACTTCTATAAACCACACTATCAATGCTCAATTAGAGAAATGAAACTAGAAATTAACTAATTATTTTTGGTTATTTTCAAATAGGTAAAAAGCCTAGGGATGTAACCTTCGCCTAGGTGTTCGCTTAATGGGTTAATTACGTTAACACTTGTTTTATTGATTAGGGTGTATGATAGCTCTCAACTCGAAGTTACCCACTCAATACCTCTCGATCATAGAGTGAGTTTGCCCATTTTGGCTTTTTCAAGACCAAATGGGTATCAAGCTAAATAGTTGATATGAGCTCAAGTCGAATTTTCCCTATCTCTAGTTCAAACACTTTAATTAGGCTAGTCAAATCCTTAACTAGTTCAATTTCTTGTTAGCCAAGTTTTTCTAAAATAGGTCCTTCTTTCTCAAGTAAAAACCAAGTCAAAAAGGCATGAATCAAGGCTAAATAACAAACACCCAATCATAAACAAGCATTAAATTAAATACTCATAAGGTTTACACACTACGGTTGGGTCACAACCCTAGTAAGTATCTAGCTACTCATAATATAAAATGAAGAAACAAAAAAGAAACATTAATTAAAGCCATAATATAAAATTAAAATGATAAACTATGATGTTTTTGTCCCAAAATAATCACAAATTTCCCAAAATGGTAAACTACAATGGCTACAGCTAAGAAAACTTCAAAACTTGACCTAAAAAAGCGATTCCCGTCTATTTATAGTGGCCCAAAATTCGCTGACAAAAATGCTCTTTGGGAGGTTCTGCGGTCGCACATTGCTTGAGTCTGCAGGGGATAGATTATGCAGCCTCACAATCTAATCCGCGACTGCACTTCAGCTTCTGCGGCCGCACTTCAGGGAAGGATTCAGTCTTGGTCATTTTGCACACTCTCTAAACTTTTTGAATTCTTGTCAGTGTGACCATGTTCTGCGGCCGCACATATTGTGTGTGGTCCGCACTTCTGCTTCAATTACTTCTAGGATTCTACATCCGATCTGCGAGCGCAGAGAGAATTCTGCGGTCCGCATTTTCTTCTGCGGGCGCACAAATACTTCTGCGGACCACACTTCTGGTCTGATGCTCCCCTTCTTGCCTTGTGAGTCGGAACACTCCTTTTTGAGTTGGATTTCTTCATTTGAGCCCATATCTCCAACATTCTTGCAATTTGCATACTTTCATTAGTTTTAGGAATATAAATCAATACTTTCGGACTAAAACAAAAGTAAAAAAGGTACTAATAAGTTGTCAAAATCCATACTTATCAACTCCCCCAAACTTAAGTCTTTTCTTGTCCTCAAGCAAATAGATTAGTTCCCACCTCCTCAGAGTGAAAGGTCATCACAGCGAGTCAATGGTGAGCCATTCATACTCAATTGGGAAAATAATTACCCACACTACTCATGCATCATCAACAAGGTGACAAGTCAAATATCATGTACATATAGTTCTAATGTGACATTGAGCTTCTCATCAAGGACTCTTGTTCTACCATGTAGATCATGGTGGACTCCAAATTCTTCCTCCTCTACCTTCCATTTGCTAAGCTCACTTCAAAAGTTAGCACTCAATCTTAATATTCATGAAAGGTTCACTCTTCTCTCACAAAAGAATATCACAAGTACGACTTCAAGTACCATAAGTTTGCCCCTCATGTAGATCACCACTAATGTAAGCTCACTCGGTTTAAATCAAGTTAGACCCTTTTGGGTTGTAATGAAGGATTTTGGGTTAGGGTAGGATACCATATGGGTAAGTGGTTACACCTTTACTTAAGCACTCCACATTTTCATTTTTTGGCTCACAATTATCAATTCTTAGAGGCATTCTCTTTTTATTGGGCACTAGAGAGACTTGAAATCACTTGTTCTTGTTCATTTCATTCTTTTTCTCCCTTGATGCTCATGTTAGGGATCATTACCTCTTTTTGAATCCAACAACCCTTCCACTTATTCTCTTTTTTGCATTTTTCTTTTGTTCTTTTTCTTTTCTTGCCTTCTCTTTTCATAGAGATCATTTCTTTTCTCTTTTTGTGCCTTGATACCTCTTTCAAATACCTCAACTCTCTCCCCAAACTTATGGCTTAAGCCACTTATTTCACAAGAGTGTTAAAGAAGGTCGGGGAGCTAAGAGAGGATCACGACAAAATGGGTAAAGGCTCATAGCATGATTATCAAGTGAGAAATGCTAGAGTCTCAAAGGGGGTTGACTAGGGATAACGACATTGGTTGGCAATAGAAAGCTCAAACGGGCCAAGGAAAGCCTACAATCATTTCTCAAACCAAGCAAAACATAGGATTTTGCCTTGAAGCATATTTGGGAAAAGTTCTAGACCATTCGCACAAATACTTGGACTAGCAACAAATCACCTCATCCCTCATGCAACTAGACCGTAAAAAAGAATAGAGTCGAGAGCCTACAACAACCACACTAAAGTTAAAGATCACTATAGTCCAATAAACCACTCGATGATTACCAAGGTCAACTCAAGAGTCTCAAAGTCACTAACTAGAGCTATTTTCTTTCAAAAACCTTGTTTCAAACCATAAGCACATAGTTAAGTGTGTTGGTACCAAATGATACATGAATAACTCTTTTTTGAGAATGACTTGATTAGGCATTTTATTCATTACTGCTACTATTATTATTACCTAAACACAAAAACAGACTCATTCCCTTAAGAAGGTTGTCACGCCATCCATCGTTGGGACGAGTCACCCAGTTCACACATAAACTGCCTTTAGAAAGGACCATGGCGTTAAGAAAACCAAAGGCTTATTATCTACGAAAACATAAAAAGAAGCTACTTAACAAAACAAGAACTAAAGTGGAAAAATAAAGAAGCTAATGAACAATAACTACTAAAGATAGATAAACTACAAATAAGAAAAGGAACAAAATCATCCGATTATTACAGTCCCAAATGTATCCAAAATGTGTCAATGTCAAATCAAATAAACTTCACCCCCCGAATAAAAGTAAGCATTGCCCCCAATGCTTAACAAAATAAGAGTGAAAGGAGAGAGGGTGAAGAAAACTCCCTAAGGATCCTTGGACATCTCAGTGTCCCAAGCAACATCATCTCCCGTTGGGTCAGCCAATTGTATCTCATCATCATATTTGGGCATGGCGGGAGTGGTAAACATCGCACGCACTACCTCGACAATAAGGTTTGGCTCCTCAAACTGGCTAGCTGGTGCAACCGGTGTAGTGGTGACAATGGATCTGAGATGGACTGGTGTGGGTCAAGTAGCATATCAAAAGGTAGATCCCCAGCTGCCGCAAGTCAGTTCACCTCCTTCATGAGCTTGTCAACCAATTTTTTGCTTGCTTGGGACTTCCTCATCTTCTTCACTTCTTTGGCCAACTCCTCAATAACCGACCCGTGATGTACCAGAGTGTCCATGATCATCTTCTGGTTGTCCAGAATCTTCTTCAACTTCTCATCAAGATCAGAGGAGACCTGTGGTGCTTGTGTAGATGACTGCGCTGCAACAGTACTAGATATGTCAGAAAACTTTAAAGTAGTTGTCTGCATCCAGTTGTTGAGACTCACCAATGTCTACGAGACTCGCAGAGTAGATAATAGAGTTGTAGGTATGGGCACTGGTCTCGAAGCTGGAATAGGGGCTACCCTGGGGGCTATGGTAGGAGTTGAGGATGAAGGGGGAGGCATAACAGCAACACTGGAAAAGGGCTCAGCAGAGGTGGATGGAATGTCAGTTTTCTCAGTAACTTCCACTGGTGGCTCATCAGACTGGCCTGTGGTGGTAGAAGGCTGAGCTCTCTTCTTTGGGTTGGTCGCATCCATCAATGAATGCCAATAAAATGGCTTCTTCGGCTTCACCTTGGTGTCATATGATCTTGGCTCTACCTTTGCATCAGTGAGGTACTTTGTGATAGTGTTGGGATAAGGGGAAGGTCGAGATAGTTTGTTGTGCTACCAATGAAATGTTGGCTGACATCATGGCACCCACATTAATTGGGTACCCGACCATGATAGAAGCCACAAGAACAACCCGAGGAGGAGGCATATGAGTCTCTTTCTGGCACGGATCAAGTCTGCTGCAAACAAAGGTCTGACATCCCTTTGCTTTGAAGCTCAATGTGTTTCACTGAATGGGAACCCCATCAGTGATCCATATTAGTGGTAGCCCTAGTGGTGCTAAGATCTCTGCTAGCCAAGGTCGGACTTCTTCTTTCATTGCACATTTCTCCAGATACTCCTTCGGCTCCAAGTCCTCAAACCCTAAGTACGCATTTAGTGTATGCTGATCATACCTCACCTTGAGGTTGCGTACTTTAGTCACCTTCGTTTCCTTTTTTTATGTGAGAAACATTTGCGTAAAACTCTCGGATGAGGTACTCCTTGGCATCCTCAACTCTCTTAGTAAACCACATCCAACCCTTTCGTGATCTGAACTGCCTCAACACCATTGGGCTGTATTTATCCAATTCCTTCAATAGAGATTGTTGCTCAAGTGTCAAGGATCTCACCGGCCACCACATACGGAAATCAGTGAAGGCAGCCAAGTTGACGAATCTATCCTCCCATATCTCATTTTTCTTCGATCTCTCCACACCGTGGATGTACCATCTCCCCCTCTACATCATCGGGGATATCATGTATAGTATGTTCCTCTGTGTCTACTAGCTCAGAGGCCTAGCTAGCACTTTTCGACCCCTCAGACGTGCTGTGAGATAAAGAGGCCACATCCATAAGATGGAATCGCCCATGTGGCCTATACTGTGTGGTTGTCTGCTCCTCCTAAATAGAGGTTGAGTTTCCCTCTGAAGCATCCCTAGACGGGACATAGGAACTAGACTCGGAGAGGTCTGCGCCTCTCCCTCTACCTGTTGTGGCCTTCTTCCTAATTGTTTTGGGCTGGCCAAGGGGTAAGGTATCTCTACCTCGACCCCTAAAAGATTCACCTCTTCCTTTTGTAGTGTCGCCTCGGCCTCGCGATCGAACCATTGTCTGTATCAAAGAAAAGAAGATTGTTAGTTGTAAGTTATCATTCAACATATTCAAGACTTATGTAGGCAAGGGAGAAGAATGTGGACACAATGGGATTATGACAAAAACAACAGGCTGCTGAAACTGGGGTATGCGGTCTACAGATTTTTGAAGTGCGGCCGCAGACTGGAAGTGCGGACCGCATAATTACAAGTGCGGCCGCACTTTTATCAAAGAATATCAAAGGCTCAGAATGCCCTCTTTGAAGACAGTGCAGATCCTGTTTTGCGGCCGTAAGAGAAATCTGCAATCCGCACATTTTAGGTGCGGTCCGCACATATGGGTCTAAAAAATGATAGACCTATGATGGCTAAGTGTGGCCGCTCTCAGAATTATACGGTCTGCACATTGCGGCCGCAAAAGCACTAGCCTTCAACAATTTATTCAAAATACCAAACTGCGGACCGCACAATTTTAAGTACGGGCGCAGATTTCAAACATTACGTACATGCAATCTTTTTCTACTTAAATTGTTTCAATTACTTGTACAATTCGGTATGGCAACATGGTATAAACATGAAATTTCACTAACCCAGCCCATGATTGACTGTATTATCAACTACCCAGTTCAGATCTACCCCACATGGACACATAGATGAACTCTAATAACAGATGGCCTAAAAAGAAACAAAAAATTTAAAAATTAAACTAACATAAAAATTTAATATGAAATGAAGCATACCAGATAGAGTGAGTGCATTGGGTGTATGCACAGGTGGTTGTGTGTAGGGATAATAAAAATCTCTCAAGAACTTGCAGAGTAACGGTAATTTTTAGGAGAGGGAAAAGTGTAAAATGAACTCAAGCTTCTATTTATACTAAAAAATCCTAAGAGGGAAAAGGGTCGAGTGCGGCCACACATTTCCATTCGGTCCGCACTCTGTCACCTGGGCCAGCCATCTCTGTTCTTAATGTGTGGTCCGCACATTTTTGGGTGCGGCCGCAGATATCCGCTTGCGGTCGCACATTAGCCTCCACACTGACAGGATCAAACTTCAGAGAGTTACATTTTTACACTTTTGCAAGATTCCAATTGTGCGGTCCACATGAGAAATGTGCGGCTGCGAATGCCGTCCTGCTGTGGCACACAGAAATGTGCGGTCAGCACAAATAAAGTGCGGTCCGCACAAATAAAGTGCGGTCCGCAGATCCTTGAACACTTCGCCATTTTTTAGTTCACCCTTATTGCAAGTCACACTCAACCCAGTAGCACACTTCAAATCAAGTTAGAATACAAATAACACCTAACTACAAAAGAAAAAGAAAAATAATATGGGTTGCCTCCCAAGAAGCCCTGATTTAACGTCGCGGCATGACGCAAAATACCCTCAAGTGAAGTAAATGACCGCCACCACGTGGCTATCTCCAACCTTGCCCAAGTAGTGCTTCACCCGGTGACCATTGACTCAGAATACTTTATTGTTTTTGTTTTTCAAGTCTAATGTACCAAAAGGTGTCACACCAACAATTTCAAATAGACCACTCCACTTGGATTTTAGCTTTCTTGGAAACATTCTCAACTTTGAGTTAAACAACAATACAAGATCGCCCACCTTGAACTCTTTGTTTCAAATGTATTTGTCATGAAGATATTTTATCTTTTCTTTGAACATGGATGAACTCGCATATGCATGGTACCGGAACTCATCCAATTCATTCAAATGTGCAACCCTCAAGTTAGCGGCTACATCCCAATCAAGATTCAACTTCTTTAGAGCCCATATTTCCTTGTGCTCTAGTTCCACCAGAAGATGACAAGCTTTTTCGAACACCAACCGTTATGGAGACATTCCGATAGGTGTTTGTTAATCCATCCGATAAGCCCATAACTCATCATCAAGCTTCTTGGACCAATCCGTCCGATTAGCATTCACCGTTTTAGACAAGATAATTTTTATCTCCCGGTTAGAGACTTCCACTTGCCAACTAGCTTGTGGGTGATAGGGAGTCGTGACCTTGTGAGTAACACCATACTTGCTAAGTAAAGTGTCAAAATCTTTGTCGCAAAAGTGTGACCCCCCCTTCGCTTATAATTGCACGTGGAGTACCAAATCTTGTGAAAATATTCTTCTTCAAGAAGGCCATACACTTCTCGCCTCATTGTTGGGTAAAGCAACGGCCTCAACCCATTTGGACACATAATACGCCGTGACTAAGATGTAGGTGTTTCCACAAGAACTCACAAAAAGGCCCATGAAGTCGATACCCCAAACATCGAAAATATCAATCTCCAAGATGGTTGTGAGAGGCATTTAATTTTTCTTTGAGATTCCACCGGCTCGTTGATATTCATCACATCTTTCCACTAACTCACTAGCATCCTTGTAATGATTAGGCCAATAGAAACCACAACTAAGCACTTTGGATGCCGTTCTTGCTCCACCATGATGACCACCAAATGGCGAAGAATGACAATCCCCAAGAATATCACCTTGATCTTCTTCCAGTACACACATCCTAATCACCCCATCCGTACAAATTCGAAAAAGGTATGGTTCATCCCAATAATAATCTTGACAATCTCTTTTGAGCTTCTTCCTTTGGCTTGAAGAGAACTCATCCGGAATGATTCCACACACAAGAAAATTTGCCAAGTCCGCAAACCATGGAACCTCTTTCATTGAAATTGCCAAAAGTTGCTCATTGGGGAAGGAGTCATTGATTTTAAGGCCATCATGCGGCCTCCCCTCCTCTTCTAAATGAGACAAGTAGTCCACCATTGGTTTTCACTGCCTTTCCTATCTTAGATGTCAATATCAAATTCTTGTTACAAGATTACCCATATCATCAACCGAGATTTGGAGTCCTTTTTGCTCATAAGATATCAAAGTGTCGCATGGTCCATGTGGACAATAACATTTGCACCCATCAAGTACAGGCAGAACTTCTCAATTGCAAACATAATTTCAACGAGCTCTTTCTCCATAACGGTATAGTTGACTTGGGCACTATTCATGGTCTTACTAGCATAATAGATCGGATGGAAAATATTGTTGATACGTTGCCCCAAAATAGCCCCAACCGCTATGTCACTTGCATCATACATGATTTCAAAGGGCACACTCCAATTTGGAGCGGTGATGATGGGAGTAGTTGTCAACTTGAGCTTCAACAATTCAAAAGCTCTCATAAGATCATCATTCAAATTGAACTTGGCATCCTTCTCAAGGATATTTCATAACGGGTTCATCACTTTAGAGAAATCTTTGATAAAGCGCCGGTAAAAACCTACATGGCCTAGGAAACTTCACACATCCTTCACCGAAGTTGGGGTGGAAACTTAGAAATCACCTCAATCTTTTCCTTGCCAACTTCAATTCCATTTCTTGAGATTTTATGGACAAGGAAAATAACTTCCTCAACCATGAAATGGCATTTCTCCCAATTGAGTACCAAGTTGGTTTCTTTACATCTAGCCAACACTTTGTCCAAATTTGAAAGACAATCATCAAAAGAATCCCCAACCACCAAGAAGTCATCCATGAAAACTTCAAGGTATTCCTCCACCATGTCCGTGAAAATACCCATCATACACCATTGAAAAGTCGTCGATGCATTGCAAAAACCAAATGGCATCCTCTTGAAAGCAAAAGTACCATAGGGACATGTAAAAGTTGTTTTCTCTTGATCTTTCGGGGCAATGAGAATTTGGTTGTAGCCCGAGTACCCATCAAGAAAGCAATATAAAGCACGTCCGGTCAATCTATCGAGCATTTATCTAATAAAGGAAGTGGAAAGTGATCATTCCTTTTTACTTTGTTGAGCTTGCGATAATCCATACACACCCTCCAACTGGTCACCGTTCTCATAGGAATCAATTCATTCTTATCATTGCTGACCACCATCATGCCCCCCTTCTTTGGGACACATGGAGCCGGAGAAGTCCATGAACTATCGGAGATGGGGTAAACAACCTCGGTATCCAACCACTTAATAATCTCCTTCTAGACAACTTCTTGCGTAGCCTCATTGAGTCTTCTTTGATGTTCAATAGATGGTTTAGCTCCATCCTCCAACTTGATCTTATGCATGCAAAATGCGGGGCTTATACCCCGAATATTCTCCAAGGTCCACCCAATAGCCTTCTTCCTCTTTTGTAACACCGCCAATGTGGAATCTACCTGCACGTTAGTCAAACAAGAGGAAATAATAATCGGTAATGTAGAACAAGGGCCAAGAAATTCATACTGAAGGTGTGGAGGCAATGACTTCAACTCCAATGTAGGTGGCTCTTCAGTAGAAGACTTTGTAGGAGGAGTCTTCCTAATTTCAATATCTAAAGACAATTTTCGAGGTGCATAGTTGTACGACCTCATTCCTTGCAAAGAGTTCACACATTCCATGAAACCATCCGTCTCGTCATCATCAAAGTTGAGAAAGACGGCCTCCAACATATCACCAACATTTATAGCAGCACTTGTATCATCAACAATAACATCGGTCACCAAATCTACAAAAGAACACACCTCATTTCTATTTGGTTACCGCATGGACTTACACACATGGAATATCACTTTTTCATCACCAACCCCGAAAGTGAGTTCTCCGGCTTCAACATCACAAAGAGCCTTACCCGTAGCAAGGAAAGGTATCCCAAGAATAATTGGCACTTCATAATCAACTTCATAATCTAGAATGACAAAGTCCGCCATAAGAATGAGTTCATCAACCCGAACCAACACAACTTCAATCACACCCAACGGCCTTTTCATGGTACGATCGGTAATTTACAATCTCATAGAAGTGGGTCTTGGTTTCCCAATCCCCAAAGTCTTGAAAACCAAATAGGGCATCAAATTTATGCTTTCCCCAAGATCACAAAGATCTTTAGCAAACTTGGCACATCCAATTGTACAAGGAATAGTGAAAGCACCTGGATCCTCCAACTTAGGAGTCATTGAATGAACAATCGCACTCACTTAATTAGTGACTTTGATAGTATGAAAATTCATGGACTGCTTCTTTATCACAAGATATTTCATAAACTTTTCATAACCGGGCATTTTATTCCAAAGCTTCGACCAATGGCACATTGATTGAAAGACTCTTCATCATTTGAAGGAACTTCTTGAATGGATTCTCACCATTTTGATTGTCAAGTCTTTGAGGGTATGGAGGTGGAGGCTTAGGCAATGGTGCCTTTGACTTTTGCACTACTGGCTCCGGTATGTCGATGATGTGTTCCCTAGACGGGTTCACCTCCTCTTGATTCTCTTCTACACTATCATCAATATCAATTTGAACTTCCTCATTTAGTTGAACAACATTGTTCGTGATCTCTTCTTCTTGCATTATTTGGTCATCATCAACAAGTTGCTTTCCACTTAAGGTGGGTGCATTCCCTCCTCTTCCACTTCTTGTGATAACCGCCATAGCATGCCCCGTATTGTTACCACCATTTGGGTTTAACACCATGTCACTTGGTAGTGCACCCTTAGGATGAGAATTTAGATCTTGAGAGATTTTCCCTATTTGAACTTCTAGGTTGCGGATTGATGTGTTATGTGAGGCAAGCTGGGCATCCGAATCGGTATTCTTTTTCATTATTTGCTTGAACATATTCTCAATACGTCTCATCTAATTATTTGAAGAACTTGAACTATGGGAAGGATAAGGCTGTGGGTTGCTCGGCTATTGATACATTGGGGGCCTTTGAAAACCCGACCCTCGATTGCCTTGATTGTTACCCTAACCACCTTGGTTGTTGCCTCCCCAATTTTCTTGGTTGTTTCCACTCCAATTTCCTTGACTGTTGTTGTTATGCCAGTTCCCTTGATTGTTAGAATTCCAATTGCCAGGATTGTTTTGTGGTCGCCATGGTTGTTGGTTTGGGCCTTGGAAGTTGTTTCTTTGCCCTTGAAAATTGTTCACGTATTGCACTTCCTCCTCTAGCTCATTATAAGAATCATCTTGATCAAAAACGCCATCTTGTTGCACATAGTTCTCCACTCTAGTTTGCACTTGTGGACCCTTAGTCCTCTTTTTGATCACCAAAACATTCACTCCATCCATAACATGAACTTGCTTAAGGGATTGCAATTGATTTAGTTGAGCCTTTGCTAGTTGAGTCATGGTAGTGGTCAATTCGGAAAGGGCTTGCCCATGATATTGTAATTCTTTTTGGAGGTGGATCATTTTCGGATCACCTTGTGGGACATTGGCCCGGGATCGCCAAGCCGATGACGTTTCTGCCATCTCATCTAAGATTTCACACGCCTCCGCATAAGGCGTAGTCATAAAGTTCCCACCGGCTAGTTGATTCACTACACATTGGTTGGTTGTGTTAATCCCATGATAAAAGGTTTGTTGCAACATGTTTTCTGTCATATCGTTGTTGGGACATTCCTTAACTATTGTTCTATAGAGCTCCCATATTTCGTGTAGTGGTTCATTCGGCTCTTGTTTGCATGCCAAGATCTTATCTCGAAGAGTAGCCATGTGCCCAGGAGAGAAAAACTTAGCAATGAACTTGGCCGCCAACTCATCCCAAGTGTGAATTAAATGGTTCGGCAATCGTTCCAACCAATCTAAAGCTTCCCCCATAGGTAGAAGGGAAAAATCCTTAGCCTCAATGCATTCTCGGAAACATTAGTTTGCTTGCTCCCCCAACATGTATCCACAAAGCCTTTCAAATGTTTGTAAACATTTGGAGTTGGAGCACCGGTAAAGAAACCCCATTTGCTCAAGGAAAGTAAGCATCACATTGGTGATTCAAAACTTGCCCGCCCTAATACGGGTAGAGACTATTGCACTAGCATAACCTTCGTTGGGAAATATCCGGTGTGGATCTTCTTGTGGTGGATGTGGTGGAGGTGAGGGTGGAACGGGCACATTATCTTGCGGTCCACGACGTCTTCATTGTGGCACTTGAGGTACCTCATCAAAGCCATATTTTTGAGCTCGTTGTTTGCCATGATTATACCTAAGATTTCTAAAACACATTAATAACATGGAAGGGAAAGAAGATATTCCAAAGGCACACTCAAATAGCTATTACCGTTTTAACTCCCCAGCAACGATGCCAAAAATTGATCCACTCCCAATCCACACTCAACAATGAGTGGAAAAGGTTGTTGGAAGAATAACAAGGTGTTAGAGTGTATACTTGACGCGTGAAGATGAAACAACTTAAATACACTTCAAATCACGTTGGTTTTGCAAATTGCTTCTATAAACTACACTATCAATGCTCAATTAGAGAAATGAAACTCGAAATTAACTATTTGTTTTTGTTGTTTTCAAATAGGTAAAAATCCTAGGGATGTAACATTCGCCTAGGTGTTCGCCTAATGGGTTAATTACATTAACCCTTGTTTTATTTATTGGGGTGCATTATAACTCTCAACTCGAAGTTATCCATATAATACCTCTCAGTCATAGAGTGATTTTGCCCAATTTGGCTTTCTCAAGCCCAAATGGGTATCAAGCTAAATAGTTGATATGAGCTCAAGTCGGGTTTTCCCTATCTCTAGTTCAAACCCTTTAATTAGGCTAGTCAAATCCTTAACTAGCCCAATTTCTTGTTAGCTAAGTTTTCCTAGACTAGGTCTCTTTCTCAAGTAAAGACCAAGTCAAAAAGTTATGAATCAATGTTTGCAATCATTAATTCTAAAATTAAAGCATGAACAAGGATAAATAACAAACACCCAATCATAAACAAATATTAAATTAAATACCCATAAGATTTACACACTAGGGTTGGGTTACAACCCTAGTAACTATCTAGCTACGCGTAGTATAAAATGAACAAAACAAAGAAGAAATACTAATTAAAGCCATAATATAAAATTAAAATGATAAACTATGATGTTTTTCTACCAAATAATCATAAATTTCCCAAAATGGTAAACTACAACGGCTACAACTAAGAAAACTTCAAAACGTGACCTAAAAGGTGATTCCCTTCTATTTATAGTGGCCCAAAATTCGCTGACAAAAATGCCCTTCGAGAGGTTCTGCGGTCGCACCTCAGTTCAGGCAAGGCTTCAGTCTTGGTTATTTTGCACACTCTCTGAACTTTTTGAATTCTTGTCAGTGTGATCATGTTCTGTGGCCACACATATTATGTGCGGTACGCACTTCTGATTCAATTACTTCTGGGTTTCTACATCAGATCTGCGGCTGCAAAGAGAATTCTTCGGTCCGCATTTGCTACTGCGGACCGCACTTCTGGTCTGCTACGCCCCTTCTTGCTTTGTAAGTCGGAACACTCCTTTTTGAGTTGGATTTCTTCATTTGAGCCCACATCTCCAACATTTCTGTAATTTGCATACTTTCATTAGTTTTGGGAACATAAATTAACACTTTCGGACTAAAACAAAAGTAAAAAGGTAGTAATAAGTGGTCAAAATCCACACTTATCAGTTATGAGTTTCTGTATGTCTCTTTCATCGTTGGCAGTGTACGAAGGTTCAGAACGAGGTTTTAGTATTATGAGGTTTGTTACCGGTGTCGGGGTTGGTTATCAAGCAGTTATTGCTGTCGGAAGTTATTGCTATGAGTATTTGAGTTATGTGGTATATCATGTGATTATGTCTTGAGATATGGTTATGTATTGATACAGCTTATTCAGAGTTATACGGTTTATAGATGCAAGAATCGGGTCATATAATGAGTTTCAGATGTTGGAGATTTGGGTTTTAAGGTTTATGGACTAAGGTTGAAGTAAGAGTCCTCTGTTAGGTGGTGTTGTCGGGCTTATATAGATTGGGGTGACGTGGGATCACCCATGGTTATGTGTATGGTGAGGGTATATGTCGATTTGATGCCTTTGGAAAGACTCTTGGCACGTTGGAGGATGAACATATGTTTAAGTGGGGGAGAATGTAATGACCCGACCAGTCATTTTGAGCTTTAGCATTTCATTCGGTAGTTTGATACTTTGAGTAGCTTCATATTATGTATTATAACCTGCGTGTATGGTTGGTTTTAGTTTTCGAGCGGTTCAGGATTGATTTGGAAGATTGATTCTTGTTTTAGAAGCTTTAAGTTGGAAGAGTTGATCAAGGTTTGACTTTTGGGTAAACGGACTCAGAATCCGGTTTTAATTATTCCAACAAGTTGATATGATGATTTTGGACATGTCCACAAAGTTTGGTTAAATTCCGATGAGTTTTGGATAAGTTTGGTTTGTATGGTGATTGTTTTCGGTTTCGACGTCGATTTGAGCATAAAGGTTATCATATTGAGCAAACGGCCTTTGATTCGTATTTCGACTAAACCATTATATCCGTATCATAATTTTGGAATCATAGAAACTAAAATCATCAAGTTTCAATATCATATGATGAATTTATGGTCATTCTACTAAGAATTGGGTTGCTAGTTTTTTCAGATTAATTACGAAATTGCCATTGAATTCGTATTTAAAAATCTGCACTATTTTTCAAATATTGAAACCAACATATCTCCTTTATTATAAGGTCAGATGGAGTGATTAAAATGCCTAACTTAACTAGAATTTTACATGGAATCCATTGGAGGCATCAAAAGTGATTTTCAGGATCGTTTGACATAAGGGTGGCAAGTGAGCCGGTCCCGGGCCTAAACTGGCTAAGTGGTCCGGTCCAAACAGTCTCGGACCGGTCCCAAATTAAACAAGATAAAAGGTCTTTTTGCAGAGACCGGCCCGGGACTGGGACTGTTTGGTCCCGGGCTAAACGGTCACAGCCCGCGGGCTAAATGGGCTAAGTGGGCCCAAAGAATTTTTAAAAAATAATTAAATAGAAAATTGAGATAAAAGGATGTTAAAAATAATATCTAAGTCTAAAGACAAAAATATTGTAAAGAGTTATACCTTGTAATTTTATTATAGCATTAAAAAATATGGCAATATCTTTCTTAGTCTTCATCCCCCTATGGAATGAGCACAACAAGGTGCTAATACCACCATTGAGTAGAAAAAAAAACTAATCAAGATGTGCCAAAATATAAGTTACATAATACATACTAATTTTTGTTCATACAAATTACATGGTATCTCTTACAAACTTCATAAATCTATCAAGGTCCGGAGGAATTTCCGTTGGTGGTGGCGGAAAAGTAGCTTGGTCATCGCCACTTCTGGGCGAAGCAATATCCTCCACAAGTTCAGCTAGCATTTCTTCGTAAGATTCGTCTTCATCTGGTTGTGATTCAGCAAGTCCAAAACTTCTTCTTTCTGACCGAATCCAATCTCTGAAAAGTACTGATTTTTCCAAGCTCTCCCTCATAGACGCTCTATAATCACGAGTTGAGGTCTTGCTTGACTGAAAGCGCTCTCTGATGCCACTATTAAAGCTTGAATATTTAAAATGTCTCGGGCCATCCTTGAAAGAACCGGAAAGTATTTTTCTTTGTCCTTCCACCATTCCAAAAGATTAAAGGAGCCGCCGGGATTCACTTCCTCAATTCCCTGTGACAAATAAACTTCAAGCTCATTTAGTTGTGAAAAATCACTACTACTAGAACCTTGAGAACCCCTAAACCCCACCTAAGCACTAATTGCTCTTACTCCCGCAGTTCTTTTAGATGATTGAGAATCAGAAGAAGAAGGAGTTGGAACATTTGGTCTAGCATGATTTAATGCAACTTGATAAGTATTAAAAATAGTTTGAGCATTTATTCTAATTGAGGCTATTGCTTCCAGAAGTTGAGACAATTCCTCATCTTCAAGTGCTAAACCATTATAAACAGTTTCATACCAAAAATGAGAACCTCCTAATTTCATACAAGGATTTAACAAAGCAAAAACACCATAAATAGGGGGAATAGGAAAAAAATATTTTTTATACTTTTTTATCAGAGAATCAATAGCAAGTTTATAAATTTCCCCACCCTCTGAAAAATGAGCAAACAAATTTGCAAGTTCTGCAATATAAACTAAACAGTTAGAAATAGTAGGATAATATTGCCCAAAAATTCATTTGTAGAAATATGAAATTTTTCTAAAAAATCTACAAGTATTTTAACATTAGCCCAATCCCCATTTGTAAGGTGCTCATCATCATCATTTACATGTGTATTAAATGTTGAGTTTATAGGGTTTCTATATTCATATGCAACAACCAAACTTTCATACATGTAATTCCATCTAGTTGGACAAGGTTTAGGAACCTTTCTTTCTCTTAGGCCAAATTCATCGCATCTTTTAAAATATTCTCTAAGTCTACTTCTACGGTTTGAATAAAAAAGCCAGTTAAGAGCCATTTTAACCTTTTCAATTTCAATATTTAAAATTCTTATACCATCACCCACAATAAAATGGTAAATATGACAAATACATCTAACATGAAAAATATCACTAAATGTAGGATTTAGCGTAGTGGTAAGCAAGGCTATAACATTTGTGTTACTAGTAGCATTTTCCATTAAAATTGACATTATTTTGTCACTAATGCAAAAATATCTACAAATATCTGTAACTGTGCTAGCAATAAACTTCCCTGTATGACGTGAATTAATTATTCGATAAGAAATAATGCGCTTTCGCATTATCCAATCCTCATCAATCCAATGACTGGTAATAGTAAGGTAATCACAGTCGTTACCACTTCTACCAATATCAGTTGTAATAGCAACACGACAATTTATATGAGTAAATAAATAACGCAAATATTATTCATATTCATGTTTATATTTATAAATATCTCTCTTTACGGTTGTGCGAGGAAAACCTTTATAAGTAGGAATAAAAACATTTCTAATATAATGCACAAAGTTAGGGTCAGAAGGAAAACTATAGGGTAAACGCATAACAGTTACCATTTTTGCCAATTCTTTCCGATCTTTTTTTGGATCATAATATAAAATACCACCGGTAACAGTGTTAATTCCCAGTTGAAATTGATTTGAACCGGTACTAGGGTCAACCTGACTAGGAGTAGGTAGACTTTTCCCCTTGGCCAAAGCTTTCAGACGAAGATATCTCACTCTATCTTGAGGGTGTTTCATTATGGGTCTAGCCTAAGTTCACCCCCCCCCCCCCCCCGTGATCCAAAATATTTAAAAACTAACTTCGTGCCACAAGTTTTACACTTAGCCTTATTTTCTGTAATTAGTTGAGTAAAAAATGGCCAAACGGGAGGAGATGTTTTCGTCCGTTTGCTAGGTTGTCTAGAAAAAGTAGGGGTAGTAGCAGGAGTATCAGATAGGCCATCATTTGGATTAGTAGGGTTATCACTAGTTGGGTTAACATCAGGAGCAGGACTAGTTGGTGTATCATCATCCGATTGAGTTTCATCAAAATCTATTTCCTCGTCATCATTTTCATCAATAGTTGGATTAGAATAAAGAGCATTCATTAATTCATGGTCTAATTGTTCACCAGCTCTAATATTATGGCAAAATTGACTTTCAGTAAATTGTAATAAACTATTATCGCTATCAAGAATAGCAGGTGTAGGACGGATATGGAATTTGATTCGAGGAGCCCGGTGCAGTGGAGGAGGAACAGATTGAGTACTAGATTCATCACTCTTGGATTTTCCCTTATTTTTACCAAATTTTTTTTAAGGAAGCCATCTTAATTAATAAAGTAATTGAAAATAAATAAAACAAATAAAATTATAATATTAAAACTTAAGAGTTGGAATGAGTTTACCGAATTGACGAACAACTTGTTGAAAATTGATTATCGTTGAAGACTTCAATTCACCAACTTCACAATTATTTCACAAATTGTAATAATAAAGTAAGCAATAGTAGCAATTATAGAAGAAAATTAGAGAGAGATTCTGATAGATTGGTGATTTTGTAAGAAAAAATGAAAGAATGAGGGGGTATTTATAGTTGAAAATAGGGAAAAAGTATAATTATAAAAAGTTTGGGATTAAAACAAAGTTGGGGGGGTTATTAAATGGTCTCAGGCCTGGCGGGCCCAAATCATAGGACCGGCCCACGAGACCGGCCCGGGCACTCTAAAACTAGGCCAAACAGTCCTGGCCTGTTTAGCCCGTTTAGCCAGCTGTCCCGGGCCTGGACCGGCCCACTTGCCACCCTTAGTTTGACATAAGAAACATGGCAGAACAACTAGGTGTTTTTGGCTATTAATATTGTTGGAGTTTTTCTCATCTTGAAAGTTAGGGATTGGGAGAATTCAAAGAGTTTCTTCAAGTTTCTTCCATGGGGTAAGTTCTAAACCATAACTTAAGTATTTCCCTTTGATTCATTCCCTTGGTTTAAGCTTTAATCTATGATTTTAATTGAAAACCCATTTAATTTTTTTGATAAAGACCTAGGGTTATGTCCTAAATTTTACAAATTGAAAATGAGTTAGAGGCGTTTATTTCCAGATTCCGTTTGGGGTTTTGTTATCCTATATTAGCGAAATAACATACTCGAATTTGGCAATTTTTGGAGGAGTATTTCGGGAGTTATGGGACCCAACTAGTGTGGGTTGGACTCTTGGGTTATGAACACCCAAGTGCAATATTTTGGCAAATTGGTTGAGCTATCGGACTCCGATTGAGTCGATTTTTATTCGTGTGAGCTTGTATTGGTTCGCGCATCGCTAGGGTATGCTTGGATTTGGAATCCAAGGCGATCTCGGTGTTAATTTTTGTTGACTTTTTGGGAAAAATATAAAGATCATAGCTTTATTTATTGTGATTGCTTTCTCTTGAATTGTTTGATATTATTAAGTCATTTTTTGTTAGATTTGAGCCGTGTGGAGGCGAATTTTAGGGAAAAAGCTATTTCAGAGGATTGAGTTGGCCTAGTTGAGTTAAGTATCTTGTCTAACTTTGTGGGGGGGGGGGAGGGGGGAGGAACTATCCCTTAGGATATGGGTTGATCGTGTTGTTTGTGTTATGTGAAAGCCGTGTACGCAAGGTGACGAGCGGGTACACATGCTACATGTAGTATTTGACTGATTTAGATTAGCTAGACTCTTTCCATGCCTTTAATTGAATTGTCATTAACATGTTATATCTCTTATTGTTAATCTACTCTTACATGCTCTATATGACATTGGTAGCACTTGTTCTACCTCTTACTTGTTATTTTGCTCTTATATGTTTTAGTTGAAGTTATTGCCTTCCTTATTGTCTTGTTACTTCTTAATTGTTGAATCATAGTTAATTGAATTTTTTATTTTGTGGAATATCATCTTGTTGAGTTATTGGTGTTGAAGTTGTAAAAGTCGTTATCACATTGAGGCGAAGTTGTTAATTGTTGAGATACCTTTCCTTGTTGAGCATTCTCATTCATTTTGTTATTGTTTAAATTCTTGTAAATATTGTGATTGAGACATGGGATATTTATTGTGGAAATATTGGTTTTGTTGACTTTGTGGCAAGTTGTGGCATATGGGCACTTGTGTTACGAGTTGTGATTGTGTTGTAATATTGATACGCATGTGGAGGTATAAGGCTAGGGTTTGATACGCATGCAGTGAGATAAGGTGGGCTTGATATGCGGGTTTCTAGTAGGGAAACTACTTGAATCCACGCGGTGAGATAAGATGGGGGTAAAACACGTGTAGCTAGTTCGAGAAAAAATAATTTTTAAAACTAAACGTAAGGCTCACGCGGTGATATAAGGAAAGATTGTGATTGAAATTATGAAATGTGAATACGATGTGGTACCTCGGTTGTGATTTTCATTGTACATTCCATGTTAGAACAGCGTGTTGATTTGAACGGTCATTGTTCTTCCTTTAATCATTCATCTGCATTTTGATTGTATTTGGTTATTCGTTGTTATCTTGGTGTTGGAACGATCGTGGATTCTTGTATGAGTCATGCATTCTACGTGATTTGTTATGTGCTTTAACATGCCAATTTGTGCCTCCGTTATAACTTGGTGAATTGACTGTCAATGTGAATTTAATTGCGTTGAGTCGCTATATCACATTCTTTTGAGTTGTTGGTAACATAATGGTTTAAATAAAAGAATTATTAACATGTTTTATTCTATGTGCCTCTTAAGATAGAACTCGTTATCTCACTTGGTGCCTTATTATTCTAAATGGTTATCGCATTTTCACTATAATTGGGTTCTCAAATTATACTAATCACCTTGTTAGATGTTTACTTTACTTAAAATTGTTATCATTTTTTCCTTAACAAATTCTATATTTAATTTGTTAATTTAACATTATGTTTTTCTTTGTTTAAAAATGATACTTTTATTCAATTTTATTGATTTCTAAATTAAACCCATCCTATACTCTGTTTCGTACAAATTGTATATTATTTACTTTACTTGATTTATAAAATTAATTTATTATCTCATTTGACACCTTACTTTATTCAAGATTGTTATTATTATATTTTATGGTATTAAAATATACCTTTTGTTCATCTAAATTAATATTTATAACGGTAGCAAAGTACATGGTAGCACGTGGGCTTTGTTGTGCGAAGGTAATTGTTATTATGGACACGAGGTGCCATATGTATAAGATTTGGAAATTGTAGTCCATGACTTGTGGTTTATGAGGAGTGGTGCCTCGGGGTAATTCTTGTTATAAGTCCATGCGGTGGGAGCGATTTGATTATTTAAGTTGTCATCCAAATTTTTTTCCTTATTTGAGTTTATTTACATCTCATCGGTGTTCTGATTATGTTGTTTCTTTATTACTCGTTTACTACTTGCTGCCATTTATGTTTCTATTACTTCATTGTTGGTTGTAAATCAATAATATTTTCGCCGTTGGTCTTACATTGATGTTCTTTCCATTGTTAGCTTATGTATATTTTGAACAGGTTTCTATGTCTAGTAGGTGTCTTGACCTGGCCTCGTCAATACTCTGCCGAGGTTAGGCTTGATACTTACTAGGTACCATTGTGGTGTACTTATGCTACGCTTCTGCATATTTTTGTGCAGATCCAGGTATTCTAATTGTGTTATTGAGAGTTGCATCTACGCGGCGGGAGACTTCAAGATATACCTGCTTGACGTTCGCATGCCTCAGAGTCACTATCTTACTTTATTATGCTACTGTTAAATTCTAATTCAAAACAGTATTTTGTTTTGGAATTCTAGTGTGTTTTAGTAGTGCTTATGACTCCATACTACTGGTTTTGGGAAATGTATAACTATTGGTCACTTGCGGCTATGTATGTCATTTAATGGTTTATGATAAATGATTAAATAGTTCAATTCTGTTATTAAATCAGCATGTGTTAGGCTTACCTAGTTTTAGAGACTAAGGGCCATCACGACATCCTAAGGTGGGAAATTAGGGTCGTGACAATAACTGGGCACTTCGAGCTGAAACAGCACATGGTGCAGCTGATTCAATCCACAAGGCAATTTGTGGGTTTGTCAAATGAAGACCCGCAAAGGCACATACAGAATATTTTGGAAATTACGGATACATACAACTATCCGAACGTCTCCAAGGACTATGTTAGACTGACTTTGTTTCCCTTTTCTCTATTGGGGGAAGTAAAGGAATGGTTGAACAAAGAGCCATCAAACTCAATCCGCACATGGGATGATCTAGCACGGAAATTCCTTATCAAATTCTTTCCCACAAAGAAAACAAAGTCACTGAGAAGCCAAATTCTGGGGTTTCAAAAAAAAAATGGCCAGACTCTGCGTCAAGCCTAGGAGAGATATAAAAAGCTACTCAGAGATTGTCCGCACCACTATCAAACTGATGAAGTGTTGGGATATACTTTTGTGGATAGGTTGGACGAGACCTCCAAATTGAGTTTAGACTCAACTTGTGGAGGTAGTTGCATGCAAAAGACATACAGTGAGATTCAGACTCTACTAAATAATTTCACTACAAACGATCATAACTGGCAAGGTGAGGGTGAACCAAGAAGAATGATAAGACAATTGGTAGTAGGTATACTCGAGCAGGATGAGATGTCAGTCAAGCGAGCAGAGATTGCTAAACTGACCAACCAAGTGGCTAAGATAGCAATGGGGCAAGGGCATCAGATGCAACAGGTGCAAGGGATGGCCATATGTTGTGAAATTTGTGGAGATGGTCACATGAGTGACCATTGTTCGGTGAATTCAGAATCTATTTATTATGTGGGCCAGTAGGGTAGAGGTCCAACGAACCAAAATTCACAATATGGGAACACTTATAATCCTAACTGGAGGAACCATCTGAACTTCTCATGTGGTGAAAATTAGACTACTCAAAATTAATACATACCCTAAGGAAACTACAATCAGCCCCAAAAGCCACCCCAACAGGTAGAAGAAAGCACCAATGATAAGTTGAAAAAGTTATTAATTGACAACCAGTAACTGAGTACTGATTTTTGAAATATAGAGAGGCAGCTTGGGCAGTTGGCTGCTCATTAAAATAACCGGCCTGCAGGGGACCTTCCAAGTGAAACAGAGAATACTCCTCAAGTAAATGTTGTAACTTTGAGGAATGAAAGAGAATTGGAAGAAGTACAAAAAAGAAAGAAAGAAAAAGTCACTCCTGAAGGCGAACTGGTTCCTACAGTTATGGTGGAAACTGAGAAAGAAACTAAGGAAAGTGAAAAGACTCCAATTGCAAGTCCACCCCCTCCTTCCCATAGATATTGAAAAATAAAAGTGATGACAGAATGTTCAACAAATTTCTTGATATTTTGAGCCAAATCCAACCGAATCTCCCATTAGTTGATGTGTTACGTAAAATTCCAAAATATGCTAAGTACATCAAGGATATTGTGGCTAATAAAAGAAGATTGATAGAGTTTAAAGCAGTAGCACTTACTGAAGAGTGCACATCACAAATTCAAATGAAGTTGCCCCAAAAGTTGAAGGATCCTGGGAGTTTCACCATCCATGTTCGAATTGGTGAGGCAGATGTAGGATGACACTTTGTGATTTAGGGGCTAGTATAAATTTGATGCCCCTCTCGATTTTCAGTCAGTTGGGGTTAGGGTCCCCAAGGCCCACCATTTTCATGCTGCAACTTGATGATAGATCTATTGTCCATCTCGAGGGGTTGATAGAAGATGTGCTACTACAGATTGGGCAATTTATTCTTCCAGCAGATTTCATTATATGGGACTATGAAGCCGATGAACACGTCCCCATCATCTTGGAACGAACTCTCTTAGCTACCGCTGATGCTGTGATAAAAGTACGTAAAGAAAAAATTATTCTCCAGGTTGATAATGTAGAAGCAATCTTTAATGATACAAGGCAATTCAGCTTCCAAGTCACTATGAGGATCTAGCTATGATCTTGGTGGTTGAAAAAGAAGAAGAAAAAAATGACATGGGTGCATATCTAGATGACTCTCTAGAGAAAGAATTTATATTGTTCGACAATATTAACTTGGATGATGAGGTTAAGGAGATGGTGCATCATCTTGATGCATGTTCTTACATCAAAGGAATGATCAATTTCGAGCCTCTAGATAGACCGACCGGGCCACCACCCAAGTCGTCCATCGAAGAAGTGATCGCGTCCAAATGCACACCTTAAAAGAGGTATGAAACGGTCGTTTGCAATAATAGAAACCCAACTAAGAGTCGGGGTCGAATCCACAGAGAGCTAAGATGGGAGTTAGGGGTATATATTTAAATGTGCGTGATTGAATTATCTAAATTGTACTTTCACAAAAAGATTAGTTTTCTATTTCTATTTTTACTCTATTGATTTCAAAATAAAGAAAGAAGACTAGAGATAATTGTTTTTGAGTTTTTTCCAAATTGATAAAGAGCCTAGGGTTGTGACCATTACTTGGATGTTTGCCTACTGGGATAAAGACTTTAATGCTTGTTCTGTTGATTAGGGTGTATTATAGCTATAAACTCTAAATTACCCACTCAATACCTCTCGGTCAGAGAGGGATTTTGCCCAATTTGGCTTTCTCAAGACCAAATGGGTTTCACACAAAACAGTCAATAAAATCTCAAGTCGGGTTAATACTATCTCTAGGTTGAACCATTTAATTGGGTTAATCAATCTCTTGATCGACCCAATTCCTTGTTAGCTAAGTTATCCTAGACTAGGTCTCTCTTTCTCAAGTAGAGACTAAGTCAAATAGACATGACCTAATGTTTGCAACCATTAATTCCACAATTAAAGCATGAACTAAGCTAAATAATAAACACCCAATCATAAACAAGCACTAAATTAGATACCCTTAAGGTTTACACAATAGGGTTGGGTCACAACCTTAGTAAACATCTAGTTACTCATACTTGGGTTTGAAGAAAATAGAGAATAAAGACTAATTAAACTCATAATGAATGCTTAAAATGATTAAAACTATTGTAAAATACACCAAAGCAAAGTAAACTTCCAAAAATGGCAAAGAAAAATGGCTATAGTAATTGCAGAGGTTCAAACTTGACCTAATTTTGTGAAACTCGTCTATTTATACAAGGCTCAAAATCTCACACAAAAATACCCCTCGGGAGGTTCTGCGGCCGCACAATTCCATGTGCGGTCCGCAGATTTCTTCATCTGACAGGAGCTGGAGTTCTGCGGCCGCACAATTCTGAATTGCGGTCGCGAAGCAACTTTTCTGTGGTCCGCAATGTTAGGGTTGCGGCCGCACAAATATTGTACGGTCCGCAATTCACTGAGGTTCTGGACTTGGTAATTTTCATACTCTCTGATCTTGACTTCTAGCCCAGCTTTTGTAGCCGCACAATTCATGTGTGGTCCGCAATTTGCACAATTATCTGCAGATTTTTTCCTTCTTTGTTTGCGGCCGTAGATGGAATTCTGCGATCCGCAATTTCTTCTCCGGACCGCACATTTTGTGCTTCTGTGCCCTTTATTGCCTTGTGCTTAGACTGCTCCTTTTTTAGCTGAATTTCATCTCGGGAGCCCAACTTCCAGTATTTCTGCAATTTTGCACAATTTCATTTGTTTCGGGCACACAATTCAATGTTTTTAGACTAAAACAAAAGTTAAAAGGTGCTAATAAGTAGTCAAAATTCCAACTTATCAAGAAGCTCCCAAATTGGAGCTCAATCTCTTACCCTCTAACCTTAATTATGCTTATTTGAGTGCTAATAAAACTTTACATGTTGTTGTATCTTCTAAGTTGTCTGTTTTGTAGGAGGAAAAAAATGCTTCGCGTGCTTAGAGAGCACCAGCTTGCGATTAGATGGACCATGGCTGACATTTGTGGAATTATCCCATCGTTTTCTATGCATAAAATTCTCATGGAGGATGGGTACAAACCAAGTGTGGAACACCAACGCTGCTTGAATCCAGTCATGAAAGAAGTGGTAAGAAAGAAAGTTATAAAGTGGCTAGATGCAGGTATTATCTTTCCCATCTCTTACAACAAGTGGGTAAGTCTAGTATACGGTATGCCTAAGAAGGGTCGAATGATGACGGTAATAAATGAGAATAATGAATTAATTCTAACTAGAACTATCACCGGTTGGAGAATTAGATATACTACTGAAAATTAACTAATCCTACTAGAAAAGATCACTTCCCCCGTCCCTTCATTGATCAGATGTTAGATGGGTTAGCCAGACAAGACAATTATTATTTTCATGATGAATATTCCATCTATAATCAAATATCGATTGCACTAGAGGACAAAGAGAACACCACCTTCACTTATCCTTATGGCACGTATGCTTTTAAGCGAATACCATTTGGGTTGTGCAATACACCTGCGACTTTTCAAAGGTGCATGATGGCAATCTTCACTGATATGGTAGAAAAAATTGTTGAAGTGTTTATGGATGATTTTTCGGTCTTTGGACCATCTTTTGATGAAGGCTTAACGAATTTGAGTAAAGTACTTGCCATGTGTGAAAATACAAACTTCGTGCTAAATTGGGAGAAATGTCATTTATGGTACGAGAAGGAATTGTACTAGGGCACAAAGTGTCCAAAGATAGGTTGGAGGTGGACAAGGCAAAAGTGGGAGCAATTGACAATCTTGCACCTCCAATCTATGTCAAAGGAGTCAAAAGCTTTATGGGTCATACAAGTTTCTATTGCAGATTCATTTAAGATTTCTCTAAGATTTTCGCTCCCTTGTGCAGGTTGCTTGAGAAGGACACATCTTTCAAGTTTGATTAGCATTTCTTGAAGGCGTATGAGGAGCTTAAAAAGAGATTGGTAATTGCACCAATTATCACTGCCCTGGACTGGGGTGAGCCTTTTGAGTTGATGTGTGATGCCACTGACACGGCAATCGGGGCCGTACTGGGCAAGAGAAAAAATAAAGTGTTCCACTCAATTTACTACGCTATCAAAACTTTAAATCTAGCACATATAAATTACACGGTTACAGAAAAAGAGTTACTAGTGGTAGTATGGGCATTTGACAAATTTAGGGCCTACATGGTGGGAACTAAAGTCATCGTCTACACAGACCACGCAACCATCAGATATTTGTTTGAGAAAAAGGATGCTAAGCCTAGAGCAATTAAATGGGTTCTTCTTTCGCAGGAATTTAATGTGAGAATTAGAGATCGAAAGGGGACTGGAAATCAAGTAGTCGATCACTTGTCGCACTTGAAAACTTGCGCACATATTGATGAAGAGGGCAAGATTTAGGTAAACTTTCCTGATGAGCAATTGTTAGCCATCACATCAAGAGCGGCCCCATGGTATGCTGACTATGTGAACTTTATTGTAAGTTGGGTGACTCCTTCAGAGTTGTCACCATATGGTAAGAAAAAAATCATGCATGATGTTAGATTCTATCTATGGGATGAGTCATTTTTGTTTAAGCATTGTATATACAAGTTGGTGCGCCGATGTGTCCATGAGGATGGGATGGAAGTAATTTTGCATGATTGTCACGCGTAACCTTATGGAGGGCACCATTGTCACGACCCAATTCCCACTATAGGCCGTGATGGCGCCCAGCGTCGCCGCTAGGCAAGCCAACATCCATTTAGTTGTTCATTTGAATATTTTTAAAGCCATTGATTTTACTTAATAAAGAAACTAAGAGTAAATGACCGTAGTGATATAAAGCATAAAATAAACATAACAGTGGAGTAGAAAAATTTATAGACAAAATCCATGAATATCTACTAGCAATTCCCAAAACCTGGTGTCACAAATACATGAGCAGTCTAGTAGAATATACAAAACCCCTACAACTACTGTCTGAAGCAAAATAGACAGAAATAATAAATATAACAAGAGGAGGCTCCGGGTGCTGTAGAACGGAGCATGAAAAGCAGCTCACCACTAGACCTCCAGGTGATGTGGATGCGTGCCTGGACGGATACCAAATGTACCTGCCTCAATGCCTGCACAATTTGTGCAGAAGTGTAGCGTAAGTATATAAACAATGTGTACCCAATAAGTATCTAGTCTAACCTCGAAAAAGTAGTGGCGCGGGATCGACATCGACACTTACTAGAGGTCAAATAGAGTACATGAATTATAAATAGGCATGAAATACAACAGTAACAATGGAATAAGAAACGATAAATAATTATTATGTAACATAATATCAAATTAAAACCTCCAACTATCACATGCCAAATTTTTAACACATAAGATCCACCAAGTAATTATCAAGTCTCAGGTCAAGAAAGAAGATCAAGTATAATCGGACTCCTAGCAATATCATGCACGATTTATGCCAAGGTCGTATGGCCCGATCTAGAATAGTGTGTACACTGTCGAGGGTCGACCGACGCGAACCATAGATGCATCAAATATATTGCCGAGGGTTTGGCCCGATACATAGGAATAGAGAAACTCTACAAACTCCGATCCACGACTACTACATAGGAATAGTACTCAAAGAAGGTATAATTTCTGCTAACAATCAAGTATTCCGCCAAAACTCAAGGTAATGAAGCTCGGTCTCATAAAATCCTTTATCCAATTTCAATTATAAATTTAAGTAATTAAACTAACAAGTTGGGTGCAATTAATACAAGGAGTGCATGGTAAAGTCCTAAGTCTACCCGGACATAAGCATGATTTTTAGCTACATACGGGCTCTCATCACATCGTGCGTACGTAACACCCATAATTATTATCAAATAACTATTAAAATACCTCCGGGGATAATTTCCTCTTACACGGTTAGGCAAGAGACTTACCTCTTGATGCCGCAGATATCCGCTTGCGGTCGCACATTAGCCTCCGCACTAACAGGATCAAACTTCAGAGAGTTACATTTTTACACTTTTGCAAGATTCCAATTGTGTGGTCCACATGAGAAATTTGCGGCTGCGAATGCCGTCCTACTGTGGCACACAGAAATGTGTAGTCCGCACAAATAAAGTGCGGTCCACTGATCCTCTTGAAAGAAAAAGTACCATAGGGACATACAAAGGTTGTTTTCTCTTGATCTTTCGGGGCAATGAGAATTTGGTTGTAGCCCGAGTACCCATCAAGAAAGCAATATAAAGCACGTCCGGTCAATATATCGAGCATTTTTATCTAATAAAGGAAGTGGAAAGTGATCATTCCTTGTTACTTTGTTGAACTTGTGATAATCCATACACACCCTCCAACTGGTCACCGTTCTCATAGAAATCAATTAATTCTTATCATTGCTGACCACCATCATGCCCCCTTCTTTGGGACACATGGAGCCGGAGAAGTCCATGAACTATCGGAAATGGGGTAAACAACCCCGGTATCCAACCACTTAATAATCTCCTTCTCGACAACTTCTTGCATAGCCTCATTGAGTCTTCTTTGATGTTCAATAGATGGTTTAGCTCCATCCTCCAACTTGATCTTATGCATGCAAAATGTGGGGCTTATACCCTGAATATTCTCCAAGGTCCACCCAATAGCCTTCTTCCTCTTTTGTAACACCGCCAATGTGGAATCTACCTGCACGTTAGTCAAACAAGAGGAAATAATAATCGGTAATGTAGAACAAGGGCCAAGAAATTTATACTGAAGGTGTGGAGGCAATGACTTCAACTCCAATGTAGGTGGCTCTTCAGTAGAAGACTTTGTAGGAGGAGTCTTCCTAATTTCAATATCTAAAGACAATTTTTGGGGTGCATAGTTGTACGACCTCATTCCTTGCAAAGAGTTCACACATTCCATGAAACCATCAGTCTCGTCATCATTAAAGTTGAGCAAGACGGCCTCCAATATATCACCAACATTTATAGTAGCACTTGTATCATCAACAATAACATCAGTCACCAAATCCACAAAAGAACACACCTCATTTCTATTTGGTTACCGCATGGACTTACACACATGGAATATCATTTTTTCATCACCAACCCCGAAAGTGAGTTCTCCGGCTTCAACATCACAAAGAGCCTTACCCGTAGTAAGGAAAGGTATCCCAAGAATAATTGGCACTTCATAATCAACTTCATAATCTAGAATGACAAAGTCCGCCAGAAGAATGAGTTCATCAACCCGGACCAACACAACTTCAATCATACCCAACGGCCTTTTCATGGTACGATCAGCCATTTGCAATCTCATAGAAGTGGGTCTTGGTTTCCCAATCCCCAAAGTCTTGAAAACCAAATAGGGCATCAAATTTATGCTTTCCCCAAGATCACAAAGATCTTTAGCAAACTCGGCACATCCAATTGTACAAGGAATCGTGAAAGCACCTGGATCCTCCAACTTAGGAGTCATTGAATGAACAATCGCACTCACTTAATTTTTGACTTTGATAGTATGAAAATTCATAGACTGCTTCTTTATCACAAGATATTTCATAAACTTTTCATAACCGGGCATTTTATTCCAAAGCTTCGACCAATGACACATTGATTGAAAGACTCTTCATCATTTGAATGAACTTCTTGAATGGATTCTCACCATTTTGCTTGGCAAGTCTTTGAGGGTATAGAGGTGGAGGCTTAGGCAATTATGCCTTTGACTTTTGCACTACTGACTCCGGTACGTCGATGGTGTTCCCTACAGGGTTCACCTCCTCTTGATTCTCTTCCACATTATCATCAATATCAATCCGAACTTCCTCATTTAGTTGAACAACATTGTTCGTGATCTCTTTTTCTTGCATTATTTGGTCATCATCAACAAGTTGCTTTCCACTTAAGGTGGGTGCATTCCCTCCTCTTCCACTTCTTGTGATAACTACCATAGCATGCCCCGTATTGTTACCACCATTTGGATTTAACACCATGTCACTTGGTAGTGCACCCTTAGGATGAGAATTTAGAGCTTGAGAGATTTGCCCTATTTGAACTTCTAGGTTGCGGATTGATGTGTTATGTGAGGCAAGCTGGGCATCCGAATTGGTATTCTTTTTCATTATTTGCTTGAACATATTCTCAATACGTCTCATCTAATTGTTTGAAGAACTTGAACTATGGGAAGGATAAGGCTGTGGGTTGCTCGGTTGTTGATATATTGGGGGCCTTTGAAAACATTCACTCCATCCATAACATGAACTTGCTTAAGGGATTGCAATTGATTTAGTTGAGCCTTTGCTAGTTGAGTCATGGTAGTGGTCAATTCGGAAAGAGCTTGCCCATGATATTGCAATTCTTTTTAGAGGTGGATCATATTCGGATCACCTTGTGGGACATTGGCCCGGGATCACCAAGCCGATGACGTTTCCGCCATCTCATCTAAGATTTCACACGCCTCCGCATAAGGCGTAGTCATAAAGTTCCCACCGGCTAGTTGATTCACTACACATTGGTTGGTTGTGTTAATCCCATGATAAAAGGTTTGTTGCAACATGTTTTCTATCATATTGTTGTTGGGACATTCCTTAACTATTGTTCTATAGCGCTCCCATATTTCGTGTAGTGGTTCATTCGGCTCTTGTTTGCATGCCAATATCTCATCTCGAAGAGTAGCCATGTGCCCGGGAGAGAAAACCTTAGCAATGAACTTGGCCGCCAACTCATCCCAAGTGTTAATTGAATGGTTCGGCAATCATTCCAACCAATCTAAAGCTTCCCCCATAGAGAGAAAGGAAAAAGCCTTAGCCTCAATGCATCCTCGGAAATATTAGTTTGCTTGCTCCCCCAACATGTATCCACAAAGCCTTTCAAATGTTTGTAAACATTTGGAGTTGGAGCACCGGTAAAGAAACCCCATTTGCTCAAGGAAAGTAAGCATCACATTGGTGATTCAAAACTTGCCCGCCCTAATACGGGTAGAGACTATTGCACTAGCATAACCTTCGTTGGGAAATATCCGGTGTGGATCTTCTTGTGGTGGATGTGGTGGAGGTGAGGGTGGAACGGGCACATTATCTTGCGGTCCACGACGTCTTCATTGTGGCACTTGAGGTACCTCATCAAAGCCATATTTTTGAGCTCGTTGTTTGCCATGATTATACCTAAGATTTCTAAAACACATTAATAACATGGAAGGGAAAGAAGATATTCCAAAGGCACACTCAAATAGCTATTACCGTTTTAACTCCCCAGCAACGATGCCAAAAATTGATCCACTCCCAATCCATACTCAACAATGAGTGGAAAAGGTTGTTGGAAGAATAACAAGGTGTTAGAGTGTATACATGACGCGTGAAGATAAAACAACTTAAATACACTTCAAATCACGTTGGTTTTGCAAATTACTTCTATAAACTACACTATCAATGCTCAATTAGAGAAATGAAACTCGAAATTAACTATTTGTTTTTGTTGTTTTCAAATAGGTAAAAATCCTAGGGATGTAACGTTCGCCTAGGTGTTCGCCTAATGGGTTAATTACATTAACCCTTGTTTTATTTATTGGGGTGCATTATAACTCTCAACTCGAAGTTATCCATATAATACCTCTCAGTCATAGAGTGATTTTGCCCAATTTGGCTTTCTCAAGCCCAAATGTGTATCAAGCTAAATAGTTGATATGAGCTCAAGTCGGGTTTTCCCTATCTCTAGTTCAAACCCTTTAATTAGGCTAGTCAAATCCTTAACTAGCCCAATTTCTTGTTAGCTAAGTTTTCCTAGACTAGGTCTCTTTCTCAAGTAAAGACCAAGTCAAAAAGTTATGAATCAATGTTTGCAATCATTAATTCTAAAATTAAAGCATGAACAAGGATAAATAACAAACACCCAATCATAAACAAACATTAAATTAAATACCCATAAGATTTACACACTAGGGTTGGGTTACAACCCTAGTAACTATCTAGCTACGCGTAGTAGAAAATGAATAAAACAAAGAAGAAATACTAACTAAAGCCATAATATAAAATTAAAATGATAAACTATGATGTTTTTCTACAAAATAATCACAAATTTCCCAAAATGTTAAACTACAATGGCTACAACTAAGAAAACTTCAAAACGTGACCTAAAAGGTGATTCCCTTCTATTTATAGTGGCCCAAAATTCGCTGACTAAAATGCCCTTCGGGAGGTTCTGCGGTCGCACCTCAGTTCAGGCAAAGCTTCAGTCTTGGTCATTTTGCACACTCTCTGAACTTTTTGAATTCTTGTCAGTGCGACCATGTTCTGTGGCCACACATATTGTGTGCGGTACGCACTTCCGATTCAATTACTTCTGGCTTTCTACATCAGATCTACGGCCGCAAAGAGAATTTTTCGGTCCGCATTTGCTACTGCGGACTGCACTTCTGGTCTGCTACGCCCCTTCTTGCCTTGTGAGTCGGAACACTCCTTTTTGAGTTGGATTTCTTCATTTGAGCCCACATCTCCAACATTTCTGCAATTTGCATACTTTTATTAGTTTTGGGAACATAAATCAACACTTTCGGACTAAAACAAAAGTAAAAAGGTAGTAATAAGTGGTCAAAATCCACACTTATCAGTTATGAGTTTCTGTATGTCTCTTTCATTGTTGGCAGTGTACGAAGGTTCAGAACGAGTTTTTAGTATTATGAGGTTTGTTACCGGTGTCGGGGTTGGTTATCAAGCAGTTATTGCTGTCGGAAGTTATTGCTATGAGTATTTGAGTTATGTGGTATATCATGTGATTATGTCTTGAGATATGGTTATGTATTGATGCAGCTTATTCAGAGTTATACATTGCATAGATGCAAGAATCAGGTCATGTAATGAGTTTCAGATGTTGGGGATTTGGGTTTTAAGGTTTATGGACTAAGGTTGAAGTAAGGATCCTCTGTTAGGTGGTGTTGTCGGGCTTATATAGATTGGGGTGACGTGGGATCACCCATGGTTATGTGTATGGTGAGGGTATATGTCGATTTGATGTCTTTGGAAAGACTCTTGGTACGTTGGAGGATGAATATATGTTTAAGTGGGGAGAATGTAACGACCCGACCAGTCATTTTGAGCTTTACCGTTTCATTCGGTAGTTTGAGACTTTGAGTAGCTTCATATTATGTATTATAACCTGCGTGTATGGTTCGTTTTAGTTTCCGACCAGTTCAGGATTGATTTGGAAGATTGATTCTTGTTTTAGAAGCTTTAAGTTGGAAGAGTTGATCAAGGTTTGACTTTTGGGTAAACGGACTCGGAATCCGGTTTTAATTATTCCAACAAGTTGGTATGATGATTTTTGACATGTCCACATAGTTTGGTTAAATTCCGATGAGTTTTGGATAAGTTTGGTTTGTATGGTGATTGTTTTCGGTTTCGACGTCGATTTGAGCATAAAGGTTACCATATTGAGCAAACGACCTTTGATTCGTATTTCGACTAAACCATTATATCCGTATTGTAATTTTGGAATCATAGCAACTAAAATCATCAAGTTTCAATATCGTATGATGAATTTATGGTCATTTTACTAAGAATTGGGTTGCTAGTTTTTTCAGATTAATTACGAAATTGCCACTGAATTCGTATTTAAAAATCTGCACAATTTTTCAAATATTGAAACCAACATATCTCCTTTTTCATAAGGTCAAATGGAGTTATTAAAATGCCTAACTTAACTGGAATTTTACGAGGAATCCATTGGAGGCATCAAAAGTGATTTTCAGGATCGTTTGACATAAGGGTGGCAAGTGGGCCGGTCCCGAGCCTAAACGGGCTAAGTGGTCCGGTCCGAACGGTCCCGGGCCGGTCCCAAATCAAACGGAATAAAAGGTCTTTTTGCAGAGACCGACTCGGGACCGGGACCGTTTGGTCCCGGGCTAAACGATCACGGCCCGCAGGCTAAATGGGCTAAGTGGGCCCGACGGATTTTTAAAAAAAAATTAAATAGAAATTAGAAATAAAAGGATGTTAAAAATAATATCTAAGTCCAAAGACAAAAATATGTAAAGAGTTATGCCTTGTAATTTTATTATAGCATTAAAAAATATGGCAATATCTTTCTTAGTCTTCATCCCCCTATGGAATGAGCACAACAAGGTGCTAATACCACCATTGAGAAGAAAAAGAAACTAATCAAGATGTGCCAAAATATAAGTTACATAATACATACTAATTTTTGTTCATACAAGTTACATGGTATCTCTTACAAACTTCATAAATCTATCAAGGTCCGGAGGAATTTACGTTGGTGGTGGCGGAAAAGTAGCATGGTCATCGTCACTTTCGGGCGAAGCAATATCCTCCGCAAGTTCAGCTAGCATTTCTTCATAAGATTCTTCTTCATCTGGTTGTGATTCAGCAAGTCCAAAACTTCTTCTTTCCGACCGACTCCAATCTCTGAAAAGTACTGATTTTTTCAAGCTCTCCCTCATAGACGCTCTATAATCACCGAGTTGAAGTCTTGCTTGACTGAAAGCGCTCTTTGATTCCACTATTAAAGCTTGAATAGTTAAAATGTCTCGGGCCATCCTTGAAAGAACCGGAAAGTATTTTTCTTTGTCCTTCCACCATTCCAAAAGATTAAGGGAGCCGTCGGGATTCACTTCCTCAATTCCTTGTGACAAATAAACTTCAAGCTCATTTAGTTGTGAAAAATCACTACTACTAGAACCTTGAGAACCCCTAAACCCCACCCAAGCACTAATTGCTCTTACTCCCGCAGTTCTTTTAGATGATTGAGAATCAGAAGAAGAAGGAGTTGGAACATTTGGTCTAACATGATTTAATACAACTTGATAAGTATTAAAAATAGTTTGAGCAATTATTCTAATTGAGGCTATTGCTTCCGGAAGTTGAGACAATTCCTCATCTTCAAGTGTTAAACCATTATAAACAGTTTCATATGAAAAATGAGGACCTCCTAATTTCATACAAAGATTTAACAAAGCAGAAACACCATAAATAGGGGGAATAGGGAAAAAATATTTTTTATACTTTTTTCTCATAGAATCAATAGCAAGTTTATAAATTTCCCCACCCTCTGAAAAATGAGCAAACAAATTTGCAAGTTCTGCAATATAAACTAAACAGTTAGAAATAGTAGGATAATATTGCCCAAAAAATTCATTTGTAGCAATATGAATTTTTTAAAAAAATTCTACAAGTATTTTAACATTAGCCCAATCCCCATTTGTAAGATGCTCATCATCATCACTTACATGTGCATTAAATATTGAGTTTATGGGGTTTCTATATTCATATGCAACAACCAAACTTTCATACATGTAATTCCATCTAGTTGGACAAGGTTTAGGAACTTGTCTTTCTCTTAGGCAAAATTCATCGCATCTTTTAAAATATTCTCTAAGTCTACTTCTATGGTTTGAATAAAAAAGCCAGTTAAGAGCCATTTTAACCTTTTCAATTTCAATATTTAAAATCCTTATACCATCACCCACAATTAAATGGTAGATATGATAAATACATCTAATATGATAAATATCACTAAATGCAGGATTTAGCGTAGTGGTAAGCAAGGCTATAGAATTTGTGTTACTAGTAGCATTATCCATTGAAATTGATATTTTTTTATCACTAATACAAAAATATCTACAAATATCTGTAACTGTGCTAGCAATAAACTTTTCTGTGTGACGTGAATTAATTATTCTATAAGAAATAATGAGCTTTCGCATTATCCAATCCTCATCAATCCAATGACTGGTAATAGTAAGGTAATCACAGTCGTTACCACTTTTACCAATATCAGTTGTAATAGCAACATGACAATTTATATGAGTAAATAAATAACGCAAATATTATTCATATTCATGTTTATATTTATAAATATCTCTCTTTACGGTTGTGCGAGAAAAACCTTTATAAGTAGGATTAAAAAAATTTCTAATATAATGCACAAAGTTAGGGTCAGAAGGAAAATTATAGGATAAACGCATAACAGTTACCATTTTTGTCAATTCTTCCCGATCTTTTTTTGGATCATAATATAAAATACCACCGGTAACAGTGTTAATTCCCGGTTGAAATTGATTTGAACCGGTACTAGGGTCAACCTGACTAGGAGTAGGTAGACTTTTCCCCTCGGCCAAAGCTTTCAGACGAAGATATCTCACTCTATCTTGAGGGTGTTTCATTATGTGTCTAGCGAAAGTTCTCGTACCTCTCTCCCCCCGCGATCCAAAATATTTAAAAACTAATTATTTGCCGCAAGTTTTACACTTAGCCTTATTTTCTGGAATTAGTTATGTAAAAAATGGTCAAACGGGAGATGTTTCCGTCCGTTTGCTAAGTTGTCAAGAAAAAATAGGGGTAGTAGCAGGAGTATCAGATGGGACATCATTTGGATTAGCAGAGTTATCACTAGTTGGGTTAACATCAGGAGCAGGACTAATTGGTGTATCATCATCCGGTTGAGTTTCATCAAAATCTATTTCCTCGTCATCATTTTCATCAATAGTTAGATTAGAATAAAGAGCATTCATTAATTCATGGTGTAATTGTTCACCAGCTCTAATATTATGGCAAAATTGACTTTCAGTAAATTGTAATAAACTATTATCGCTATCAAGAATAGCAGGTGTAGGACGGATATGGAGTTTGATTCGGGGAGCCCGGGGCAGTGGAGGAGGAACAAATTGAGTACTAGATTCGTCACTCTTGGATTTTCCCTTATTTTTACCAAAAAGTTTTTTTAAGAAAGCCATCTTAATTAATAAAGTAATCGAAAATAAAAAAAATAAAAAAAATTATAATATTAAAACTTAAGAGTTGGAATGAGTTTACCGAATTGACGAACAACTTGTTGAAAATTGATTATCGTTGAAGACTTCAATTCACCAACTTCACAATTGTTTCACAAATTGTAACAATAAAGTAAGCAATAATAGCAATTATAGAAGAAAATTAGAGAGAGATTCTGATAGATTGATGATTTTGTAAGAAAAAATGAAAGAATGAGGGGGTATTTATAATTGAAAATAAGGAAAAAGTATAATTATAAAAAAAATTTGGTATTAAAACAAAGTTGGGGGGGGGGGGGTTAAATGGTCTCGGGCCTGGCGGGCCCAAATCATAGGACCGGCCCATGAAACCGGCTCAGGCCCACTAAAACTGGGCCAAACGGTCCTGGCCTGTTTAGCCCGTTTGTCCAGCGGTCCCGGGCCTGGACCGGCACACTTTCCACCCTTAGTTTGACATAAGAAACATGGCAGAATAACTAGGTGTTTTTGGCTATTAATATTGTTGGAGTTTTTCTCATCTTGAAAGTCAGGGATTGGGAGAATTCAAAAATGTTCTTCAAGTTTCTTCTATGGGGTAAGTTCTAAACAATAACTTAAGTATTTCCCTTTGATTCATTCCCTTGGTTTAAGCTTTAATTCATGATTTTAATTGAAAACCCATTTAATTCTTTTGATAAAGACCTAGGGTTATGTCCTAAATTTTACAAATTGAAAATGAGTTAGAGGCGTTTATTTTCGGATTTCATTTGGGGTTTTGTTCTCCTATATTAGCGGACTAACATACTCGAATTTGGCAATTTTTGGAGGAGTATTTCGGGAGTTATGGGACCCAACTAGTGTGGGTTGGACTCTTGGGTTATGAACACCCAAGAGCAATATTTTGGCAAATTGGTTGAGCTATCGGACTCAGATTGAGTCGATTTTCATTCGTGTGAGCTTATATTGGTTCGGGCTTCGCTAGGGTATGCTTGGATTCGGAATCCAAGGCGATCTCGGTGTTGACTTTTGTTGACTTTTTGGGGAAAATATAAAGACCATAGCTTTATTTATTGTAATTGGTTTTTCTTGCATTGTTTGATATTATTAAGTCATTTTTTGTTAGATTTGAGCCGTGTGGAGGCGAATTTTAGGGGAAAAGCTATTTCAAAGGGTTGAGTTGGCCTAGTAACTACCCCTTAGGATATGGGTTGATTGTGTTATTTGTGTTATGTGAAAGCCGTGTACGCAAGGTGACGATTGGGTACACGGGCTACATGTAGTATTTGACTGATTTAGATTAGCTAGACTCTTTCCATGCCTTTAATTGAATTGCCATTAACATGTTATATCTCTCATTGTTAATCTACTCTTACATGCTCTATATGACGTTGGTAGCACTTGTTCTACCTCTTACTTGTTATTTTGCTCTTATATGTTTTAGTTGAAGTTATTGCCTTCCTTATTGTCTTGTTACTTCTTAATTGTTTAATCATAGTTAATTGAATTTTTTATTTCGTGGAATATCATCTTGTTGAGTTATTGGTATTGAAGTTGTAAAAGTCGTTATCACATTGAGGCGAAGCTGTTAATTATTGCGATACCTTTCCTTGTTGAGCATTCTCATTTATTTTGTTATTGTTGAAATTCTTGTAAATATTGTGATTGAGACATGGGATATTTATTGTGGAAATATTGGTTTTGTTGACTTTGTGGCAAGTTGTGGTATATGGGCACTTGTGTTGCGAGTTGTGATTGTGTTGTAATATTGATATGCATGTGGAGGTATAAGTCTAGGCGTTGATACACATGCGGTGAGATAAGATGGGCTTGATACGCGGGTTTCTAGTAGGAAAACTACTTGAAGCCACGCGGTGAGATAAGATGGGGGTAAAACGCGTGTAGCTAGTTTGAGAAAAAATAATTTTTAAAACTAAACGTAAGGCTCACGCGGTGATATAAGGAAAGATTGTGATTGAAATTATGAAATGTGAATACGATGTGGTACCTCGGTTGTGATTTTCATTGTACATTCCATGTTAGAACAGCGTGTTGATTTGAACGGTCATTGTTCTTCCTTTAATCATTCATCTGCATTTTGATTGTATTTGGTTATTCGTTGTTATCTTGGTGTTGGAACGATCGTGGATTCTTGTATGAGTCATGCATTCTACGTGATTTGTTATGTGCTTTAACATGCCAATTTGTGCCTCCGTTATAACTTGGTGAATTGACTGTCAATGTGAATTTAATTGCGTTGAGTCGCTATATCACATTCTTTTGAGTTGTTGGTAACATAATGGTTTAAATAAAAGAATTATTAACATGTTTTATTCTATGTGCCTCTTAAGATAGAACTCGTTATCTCACTTGGTGCCTTATTATTCTAAATGGTTATCGCATTTTCACTATAATTGGGTTCTCAAATTATACTAATCACCTTGTTAGATGTTTACTTTACTTAAAATTGTTATCATTTTTTCCTTAACAAATTCTATATTTAATTTGTTAATTTAACATATGTTTTTCTTTGTTTAAAAATGATACTTTTATTCAATTTTATTGATTTCTAAATTAAACCCATCTTATACTCTGTTTCGTACAAATTGTATATTATTTACTTTACTTGATTTATAAAATAAATTTATTATTTCATTTGACACCTTACTTTATTCAAGATTGTTATTATTATATTTTATGGTATTTAAATATATCTTTTCATCTAAATTAATATTTATCACGGTAGCAAAGTACATGGTAGCACGTGGGCTTTGTTGTGCGAAGGTGATTGTTATTATGGGCACGAGGTGCCATATGTGTAAGATTTGGAAATTGTAGTCCATGACTTGTGGTTTATGAGGAGTGGTGCCTCGGGGTAATTCTTGTTGTAAGTCCATGCGTTGGGAGCGATTTGATTATTTGAGTTGTCATTCGTTTTTCCTTATTTGAGTTTATTTACATCTCATCGGTGTTCTGATTATGTTGTTTCTTTATTACTCGTTTACTACTTGCTGCCTTTTATGTTTCTATTACTTCATTGGTGGTTGTAAATCAATAATATTTTCGCCGTTGGTCTTATATTGATGTTCTTTCCATTGTTAGCTTATGTATATTTTGAACAGGTTTCTATGTCTAGTAGGTGTCTTGACCTGGCCTCGTCAATACTCTGCCGAGGTTAGGCTTGATACTTAGTGGGTACCGTTGTGGTGTACTCATGCTACGCTTCTACATATTTTTGTGCAGATCCAGGTATTCTAATTGTGTTATTGAGAGTTGCATCTACGCGGCAGGAGGCTTCAAGGTATACCTGCTTGATGTTCGCATGCCTCGGAGTCACCATCTTACTTTATTATGCTACTGTTAAATTCTAATTCAAAACAGTATTTTGTTTAGGAATTCTAGTGTGTTTTAGTAGTGCTTATGACTCCGTACCACTGATTTTGGAAAATGTATAACTATTGGTCACTTGCGGCTATGTATGTCATTTAATGGTTTATGATAAATGATTAAATAGTTCAATTCTGTTATTAAATCAGCATGTGTTAGGCTTACCTAGTTTTAGAGACTAAGGGCCATCACGACATCCTAAGGTGGGAAATTGGGGTCGTGACAATAACTGGGCAATTCGAGCTGAAACAGTACATGGTGCAGCTGATTCAATCCACAAAGCAATTTGTGGGTTTGTCAAATGAAGACCCGCAAAGGCACATACAGAATATTTTGGAAATTACGGATACATACAACTATCCGAACGTCTCCAAGGACTATGTTAGACTGACTTTGTTTCCCTTTTCTCTATTGGGGGAAGTAAAGGAATGGTTGAACAAAGAGCCATCGAACTCAATCCGCACATGGGATGATCTAGCACGGAAATTCCTTATCAAATTCTTTCCCACAAAGAAAACAAAGTCAATGAGAAGCCAAATTCTGGGGTTTCAACAAAAAAATGGCCAGACTCTGCGTCAAGCCTAGGAGAGATATAAAAAGCTACTCAGAGATTGTCCGCACCACTATCAAACTGATGAACTGTTGGGACATACTTTTGTGGATAGGTTGGACGAGACCTCCAAATTGAGTTTAGACTCAACTTGTGTAGGTAGTTGCATGCAAAAGACATACAGTGAGATTCAGACTCTACTAAATAATTTCACTACAAACGATCATAACTGGCAAGGTAAGGGTGAACCAAGAAGAATGATAAGACAACTGGTAGTAGGTACACTCGAGCAGGATGAGATGTCAGTCATGCAAGCAGAGATTGCTAAACTGACCAACCAAGTGGCTAAGATAGCAATGGGGCAAGGGCATCAGATGCAACAGGTGCAAGGGATGGCCATATGTTGTGAAATTTGTGGAGATGGTCACATGAGTGACCATTGTTCGGTGAATTCAGAATCTATTTATTATGTGGGCCAGCAAGGTAGAGGTCCAACGAACCAAAATTCACAATATGGGAACACTTATAATCCTAACTTGAGGAACCACCTGAACTTCTCTTGTGGTGAAAATTAGACTACTCAAAATTAATACATACCCTAAGAAAACTACAATCAGCCCCAAAAGCCACCGCAACAGGTAGATGAAAGCAACAATGATATGTTGAAAAAGTAATTAATTGACAACCAGTAACTGAGGACTGATTTTTGAAATATAGAGAGGCGGCTTGGGCAGTTGGCTGCTCATTAAAATAACCGGCCTGCAGGGGACCTTCCAAGTGATACAGAGAATACTCCTCAAGTAAATGTTGTAACTTTGAGGAATGAAAGAGAATTGGAAGAAGTACAAAAAATAAAGAAAGAAAAAGTCACTCCTGAAGGCGAACTGGTTCCTACAGTTATGGTGGAAACTGAGAAAGAAACTAAGGAAAGTGAAAAGACTCCAATTGCAAGTCCACCCCCTCCTTCCCACAGATATTGAAAAATAAAAGTGATGACAGAATGTTCAACAAATTTCTTGATATTTTGAGCCAAATCCAACCGAATCTCCCATTAGTTAATGTGTTACGTAAAATTCCAAAATATGCTAAGTATATCAAGGATATTGTAGCTAATAAAAGAAGATTTACAGAGTTTAAAACAGTAGCACTTACTGAAGAGTGCACATCACAAATTCAAATGAAGTTGCCCCAAAAGTTGAAGGATCCTGGGAGTTTCACCATCCATGTTCGAATAGGTGAGGCAGATGTAGGACGACACTTTGTGATTTAGGGGCTAGTATAAATTTGATGCCCCTCTCGATTTTCAGTCAATTGGGGTTAGGGGCCCCAAGGACAACCATTTTCATGCTGCAACTTGATGATAGATCTATTGTCCATCTCGAGGGGGTGATAGAAGATGTGCTACTACAGATTAGGCAATTTATTCTTCTAGCGGATTTCATTATATTGGACTATGAAGCCGATGAACACGTCCCCATCATCTTGGAACGAACTCTCTTAGCCACCGTTGATGCTGTGATAAAAGTACGTAAAGAAAAAATTATTCTCCAGGTTGATAATATAGAAGCAATCTTTAATGTGTACAAGGCAATTCAGCTTCCAAGTCACTATGAGGATCTAGCTATGATCTCGGTGGTTGAAAAAGAAGAAGAAGAAGAAAAAAATGACATGGGTGCATATCTAGATGACTCTCTAGAGAAAGAATTTATATTGTTCGACAACATTGACTTGGATGATGAGGTTAAGGAGATGGTGCATCATCTTAATGCATGTTCTTACATCAAAGGAATGATCAATTTCGAGCCTTTAGATAGACCGACCGGGCCACCACCCAAGTCTTCCATCGAAGAAGTGATCGCGTCCAAATGCACACCTCAAAAGAGGTATGAAATGGCCGTTTGCAATAATAGAAACCCAACTAAGAGTCGGGGTCGAATCCACATAGAGCTAAGATGGAAGTTAGGGGTATATATTTAAATGTGTGTGATTGAATTATCTAAATTGCACTTCCACAAAAAGATTAGTTTTCTATTTCTATTTTTACTCTATTGATTTCAAAATAAAGAAAGAAGACCAGAGATAATTGTTTTTGAGGTTTTTCCAAATTAATAAAGAGCCTAGGGTTGTGACCATTACCTGGGTGTTTGCCTATTGGGATAAAGACTTTAATGCTTGTTCTGTTGATTGGGGTATATTATAGCTATAAACTCTAAATTACCCACTCAATACCTCTTGGTCAGAGAGGAATTTTGCCCAATTTGGCTTTCTCAAGACCAAATGGGTTTCACACAAAATAGTCAATAAAATCTCAAGTCGGGTTAATACTATCTCTAGATTGAACCATTTAATTGGGTTAATCAATCTCTTGATCGACCCAATTCCTTGTTAGCTAAGTTATCCTAGACTAGGTCTCTCTTTCTCAAGTAGAGACTAAGTCAAATAGACATGAACTAATATTTGCAACCATTAATTCCACAATTAAAGCATGAACTAAGCTAAATAATAAACAATCAATCATAAACAAGCACTAAATTAGATACCCATAAGGTTAACACAGTAGGGTTGGGTCACAACCCTAGTAAATATTTAGCTACTCATACTTGGGTTTGAAGAAAATAGAGAATAAAGACTAATTAAACTCATAATGAAAGCTTAAAATGATTAAAACTATTGTAAAATACACCAAAGCAAAGTAAACTTCCAAAAATGGCAAAGAAAAATGGCAATAGTAATTGCAGAGGTTCAAACTTGACCTAATTTTGTGAAACTCGTCTATTTATACAAGGCTCAAAATCTCATACAAAAATACCCCTCGGGAAGTTCTGCGGCCGCAAAATTCCATGTGCGGTCCACAGATTTCTTCATCTGACAGGAGTTGGAGTTCTGCGGCCGCACAATTCTGAATTGCGGTCGCAAAGCAACTTTTCTGCGGTCCGTAATGTTAGGGTTGCGGCCGCACAAATATTGTACGGTCCGCAATTCACTGAGGTTCTGGACTTAGTAATTTGCATACTCTCTTATCTTGACTTCTAGCCCAGCTTTTGCAGCCGCACAATTCATGTGTGGTCCGCAATTTGCACAATTGTCTGCAGATTTTTTCCTTCTTTGCTTGCGGCCGTAGATGGAATTCTGCGATCTGCAATTTCTTCTCCGGACCGCACATTTTGTGCTTCTGTGCCCTTTATTGCCTTGTGCTTAGACTGCTCCTTTTTTAGTCGAATTTCATCTCGGGAGCCCAACTTCCAGTATTCCTGTAATTTTGAACAATTTCATTAGTTTTGGGCACACAATTCAATATTTTTAGACTAAAACAAAAGTTAAAAGGTGCTAATAAGTAGTCAAAATTCCAACTTATCAAGAAACTCCCAAATTGGAGCCCAATCTCTTACCCTCCAACCTTAATTATGCTTATTTGAGTGCTAATAAAACTTTACATGTTGTTGTATCTTCTAAGTTGTCTGTTTTGTAGGAGGAAAAAAATGCTTCGCGTGCTTAGAGAGCACCAGCGTGCGATTAGATGGACCATGGCTGACATTTGTGGAATTATCCCATCATTTTGTATGCATAAAATTCTCATGGAGGATGGGTACAAACCAAGTTTGGAACACCAACGCCGCTTGAATCCAGTCATAAAGGAAGTGGTAAGAAAGGAAGTTATAAAGTGTCTAGATGCAGGTATTATCTTTCCCATCTCTTACAACAAGTGGGTAAGTCTAGTATACGGTGTGCCTAAGAAGGGTCAAATGATGACGGTAATAAATGAGAATAATGAATTAATTCTAACTAGAACTGTCACCGGTTGGAGAATTAGATATACTACTGAAAATTAACTAATCCTACTAGAAAAGATCACTTCCCCCGTCCCTTCATTGATCAGATGTTAGATGGGTTAGCCAGACAAGACAATTATTATTTTCATGATGAATATTCCATCTATAATCAAATATCGATTGCACTAGAGGACAAAGAGAACACCACCTTCACTTATCCTTATGGCACGTATGCTTTTAAGCGAATACCATTTGGGTTGTGCAATACACCTGCGACTTTTCAAAGGTGCATGATGGCAATCTTCACTGATATGGTAGAAAAAATTGTTGAAGTGTTTATGGATGATTTTTCGGTCTTTGGACCATCTTTTGATGAAGGCTTAACGAATTTGAGTAAAGTACTTGCCATGTGTGAAAATACAAACTTCGTGCTAAATTGGGAGAAATGTCATTTATGGTACGAGAAGGAATTGTACTAGGGCACAAAGTGTCCAAAGATAGGTTGGAGGTGGACAAGGCAAAAGTGGGAGCAATTGACAAACTTGCACCTCCAATCTATGTCAAAGGAGTCAGAAGCTTTCTGGGTCATGCAAGTTTCTATTGCAGATTCATTTAAGATTTTTCTAAGATTTTCGCTCCCTTGTGCAAGTTGCTTAAGAAGGACACATCTTTCAAGTTTGATTAGCATTTCTTGAAGGCGTATGAGGAGCTTAAAAAGAGATTGGTGATTGCACCAATTATCACTGCCTGGACTGGGGTGAGCCTTTTGAGTTGACGCGTGATGCCACTGACACGGCAATCAGGGCCGTACTGGGCCAGAGAAAAAATAAAGTGTTCCACTCAATTTACTACGCTATCAAAACTTTAAATCTAGCATATATAAATTACACGGTTACAGAAAAAGAGTTACTAGTGGTAGTATGGGCATTTGACAAATTTAGGGCCTACATGGTGGGAACTAAAGTCATCGTCTACACAGACCATGCAGCCATCGGGTATTTGTTTGAGAAAAAGGATGCTAAGCCTAGAGCAATTCAATGGGTTCTTCTTTTGCAGGAATTTAATGTGGAAATCAGAGATCGAAAGGGGACTGGAAATCAAGTAGTCGATCACTTGTCGCGCTTGAAAACTTGCGCACATGTTGATGAAGAGGGCGAGATTTAGGTAAACTTTCCTGATGAGCAATTGTTAGCCATCACATCAAGAGCGGCCCCATGGTATGCTGACTATGTGAACTTTATTGTAAGTGGGGTGACTCCTTCAGAGTTGTCACCAGATAGTAAGAAAAAATTCATGCATGATGTTAGATTCTATCTATGGGATGAGTCATTTTTGTTTAATCACCGTGCAGACAAGTTGGTGTGTCGATATGTCCATGAGGACGGGATGGAAGTAATTTTGTATGATTGTCACGCGTAACCTTATGGAGGGCACCATTGTCACGACCCAATTCCCACTATAGGCCGTGATGGCGCCCAGCGTCGCCGCTAGGCAAGCCAACATCCATTTAGTTGTTCATTTGAATATTTTTAAAGCCATTGATTTTACTTAATAAAGAAACTAAGAGTAAATGACCGTAGTGATATAAAGCATAAAATAAACATAACAGTGGAGTAGAAAAATTTATAGACAAAATCCATGAATATCTACTAGCAATTCCCAAAACCTGGTGTCACAAATGCATGAGCAGTCTAGTAGAATATACAAAACCCCTACAACTACTGTCTGAAGAAAAATAGACAGAAATAATAAATATAACAAGAGGAGGCTCCGGGTGCTGTAGAACGGAGCATGAAAAGCAGCTCACCACTAGACCTCCAGGTAATGTGGATGCGTGCCTGGACGGATACCAAATGTACCTGCCTCAATGCCTGCACAATTTGTGCAGAAGTGTAGCGTAAGTATGTAAACAATGTGTACCCAGTAAGTATCTAGTCTAACCTCGAAGAAGTAGTGGCGAGGGATCGACATCGACACTTACTAGAGGTCAAATAGAGTACATGAATTATAAATAGGCATGAAATACAACAGTAACAATGGAATAAGAAACGATAAATAATTATTATGTAACATAATATCAAATTAAAACCTCCAACTATCACATGCCAAATTTTTAACACATAAGATCCACCAAGTAATTATCAAGTCTCAGGTCAAGAAAGAAGATCAAGTATAATCGGACTCCTAGCAATATCATGCACGATTTATGCCAAGGTCGTACGGCCCGATCTAGAATAGTGTGTACACTGTCGAGGGTTGACCAACGCGAACCATAGATGCATCAAATATATTGCCGAGGGTTCGGCCCGATACACAGGAATAGAGAAACTCTACAAACTCCGATCCACGACTACTGCATAGGAATAGTAGTCGAAGAAGGTATAATTTCTGCTAACAATCAAGTATTCCGCCAAAACTCAAGGTAATGAAGCTCGGTCTCATAAAATCCTTTATCCAATTTTAATTATAAATTTAAGTAATTAAACTAACAAGTTGGGTGTAATTAATACAAGGAGTGCATGGTAAAGTCCTAAGTCTACCCGGACATAAGCATGATTTTTAGCTACATACGGACTCTCATCACATCGTGCGTACGTAACACCCATAATTATTAGCAAATAACTATTAAAATACCTCCGGGGATAATTTTCTCTTACAAGATTAGGCAAGAGACTTACCTCGTTTTCAAGTACTCTTTCCGGTCCACAAATCACAGTAATAGCCTTAAATCGGTGCCGAGCAATCCGAAACTAGCCAAAGGTCGTACAAACTAATCAATATATGCTTAAAAGTTTATAATTTAATTATTAGAGTAATTACCCAACCCAATTTGAAAGGTTCCTAAAATTCACCCCGGGCCCACGTGCCCAGATTCTGGAAATTTTCATATATAATGGTTACACATAACCTCACGAACACAAATATATAATTTTATACTCAATTCCATAATCATTTTCGTAGTCTAATCCTATTTTTACCAAAACCTAGGTTTTACAACAAAATCCTAAATTTTTCACTATTTACATGTTAAAATCTACCCATAATCTATGTATTAAACTCACATTATGTAGAGATTACTTATCTCAAGGTGCTATATGAAAAACCCTCTCCAAAAAGCTCTAAAATCGGCCACAAGTTGAGAGAAATGAACAAAATGAGCCTAAGTCTCGTTTTTAATCAAGTTTCTGCCTAGTGAATCCTTCTTCACGATCGCGAAGGCAAAGCGGCAAAGTCTTTGAAAATTGCACATCGCGAACGCAATGCAAGACTCACGAACGTGAAGACTTGCCCGATCTACCTTACGTGAACACGGGGGACTCTTCACGAACGTGAAGACCAACAACCTACCCCTACCCCAGTTGGCCTTACCCAATGCGAACGCGATGACTAATAGCCCAGAGCATCGCAATTGCGAGCTCCTTTTCGCGAACGAGAAGAACAAATTTCCACCATCCCAATTCCTTCATCGCAAACGCGAGGACTTCTCCGCGTTCGTGAAGAAGGAAACTAGAACAACAAATTGTAGCAATTTAAACTTAGCTTCGGGTGGTCCGAAACTCACCCGAGCCACCCGGGACCCCGTCCAACTGCATCGAAAAGTCCATAAATATAATATGGACATTCTTGAACCCTAAAAACACGTAAAACAATATCGAAACTAAGAATCGCACGCCAAAACCAAATTAATCAACTTATGAACTTCAAACTTCTTTATCTAGCTCCGAACGCGTCGAATCATACTTAGACAACTCGTAATGATACCAAATTTTGCGTATAAGTCATAAATCACCATACAAGCTCGGAATCCTAAACGGACCTTGATAACACCAAATTCTACTTCAAACAAAAATTTAAAGAACTTGAAAACCTTCAATGCGCTAACTTTCAACGTTAAGCGCTGAAACGCTTCCGGATCACCCGAAACTCGATCTGAACACACGTCCGAGTTCAAAATCATCATATGAACCTATTGGAACCATCAAATCTTGATTCTGAGGTCGTTTACTCAAAATATTGACTCAAGTCAAACTTGGTCATCTTAGGCCATTATTAAGGAACTAAGTGTTCTAATTTCTACCCAAACCCTCCCAAAACCAAACCAACCATCACCGCAAGTCATAAAATAGTAAAAGCACATACTGGAGTCATAATTAGGGGAATGGGGATCAAGAAATAAAAATGACCGATCGGGTCGTTACAATCATGGTGGAGACAAAACGGCTGTAAAGGTGTTGCAGTCGGGATTCTATTGACCCACTAAGTTCAAGGATGCACATCCTTTTGTGAAAAGATGTGATAGGTGCTAAAGAATGGGTACAATTTCAAGGAGGCATGAGATGCCATTCAAGGGCATACGTGAGATTGAAATCTTTGACGTTTGGGAAATAGACTTCATAGGGTTGTTTCCATCATCCAATGGCCATAGGTACATCTTGATTGCAGTTGATTATGTGTCAAAGCGGGCAGAGGATGTGTCTTTACCTACGAATGATCCTAAGGTGGTGGTGAAATTTGTGAAAAAAAATATTTTCATGAGATTTGGAACTCCGCGTGCTTTGATTAATGATGGAGGTACTCATTTTTGTAACAAATTTTTGGGCAACCTCTTGGCTAAGTATGGGGTGAAACACAAGGTCGCAACTGCTTATCATTCGCAAACCAGTGGTCAAGTCGAGGTTTTGAATAGGGAAGTGAAGCAAATTTTGGAGAAAACAGTGAGCATAAGTAGAAAGGATTAGGCTAGAAAGCTGGATGACTCTCTATGGGCATATCGAACTGCATACAAAACTCCAATTGGCACTTCACCGTATTGGTTGGTTTATGGGAAGGCTTGTCACTTGCCCGTTGATCTTGAGCACAAGGCATATTGGGTAATCAAGAAGCTCAACTTTGATATGGATCTACTTAGGGAAAATGAATGTTGCAACTTAATAAGTTCGAAGAGTTTCGATTTCACGCAAATGAGAATGTGAAACTGTAAAAAGAGAAAACAAAGAAATGTCATGACAAACATATTTTTCATCGTGAGTTTGAACCAGATCAAGCCGTTCTATTGTTCAAATCAAGGTTGAAGCTCCTTCTTGGGAAGTTCAAGTCTAGATGGTCGGGGACATTTGAAGTAGTATGGGATACGAAACATGGAGCTATTGAATTACGGGATCCCGAGAGTGATGGCACATTTTTAGTCAACGGGCAAAGAGTTAGAAACTATTGGGGTGGTGGCATTCGTTATCACAAAACTTTGATAGACTTGGTGGATACTTGAGGGAATATTTTGCATCGTGCTGTGACGTTAAATCAAGCGCTTCATGAGAGGCAACCCAATTCATAGTTTAGTTTAGCTTAATTTGATTTTTGTTTTTGTTTTTAGGTACTAACAAGTTTTTAGTTGAGGTTTGGCGTTTGAATAGGTACGGGAGTGTGTTGATAGGTAAAACATTCACGAAGGAGTCTAAAAAACGGAATGGAAATCACGTAAGTACGCTCTGGACCTCGCCAAGCAAGGCAAGAATCGCGTTATATGCCAGGTGTTGTGCGCCCTAACGCGCTCTAGAGCTCGTGTCGCACACGTCGCACACCCAACCACCCACTTTTTCTCATGCCAGAGCAGGCGTCACGTGCTCCCAGGCGCGCTCCCCCTTGTGACCCAGCTTGCCCTGCCCAATAACCATCTCGCCTTACTCCTCGCGTCGCCAGGTTTGTCGCGTGATGGGCCTCACATCCCAGCTCACGAGGCCAGGTAAGGTTTTACTTCTTTTTCTTCTTTTAAAACCTCACCACCCGTTTAAAACACACACACTCAAAATTCCTCATTTCCTCCACCCTCCCTTTTCTCTTTCCCTCACACAACTTCCCTAACTCCCCTCTCACACATTCATTCTCTCAAAATCATCATTAATTGAAGATCACTCTTCTCTCTCAAACATCTAAGGTATGAATTCTTCCTTGTCTTTCTTGTATTTTTGGATTGATTGAGGTAATTATAACATGAAAAATTGATGAATGTCTTGTATGTGAAATTATGCATGCTTTCCCCAACCCCATAAAGCCCATAGGATGGATATTCTTGTTGCTCAAACGAGTGTTTACACTCGAATCCTAAGACGATTTGGGAGGGTGAGGCAATCCCTCACCTACACATAAGTTTCACCCTAACTGGTGTATACCATGTGTTCGATGAAATGCCTCAAAAGGCACGTTTTGTCCCAATTGGAGCCCAAGTCTACGGGATTGATATACTACTAGGTTGTAAGCATCTTGAGCATAAAATTTAAGTGTGAGGTGGCTCACCGGAGTCGGGTTGAAGGTTTCAAGTATGACATGTACAGTATTCTTCTGCATGAACTAGCTATCTCGCAGCTACAATAATTGCTTAATTTCAAGAGGTGAAGTTTGGGTAGCCTCGACCTACTAGACAACAATGTGCTAATCCTTTATATGTGAGGTCATACGACCATGTTTCAAATTGATTCAATGCCCTCTAAAGCTGACTAACATGCACTTATGCAGGTACAAAAATGGTACGGCCGAAACCAATTGCACCACCAACTGACAAAGGAAAGGGAAAAGTTGTTGCCCCAACTAAGGGCAAGGCATCCTCCGCACCACCACTAAAAAAGCGGAAAGGTGGAGAGGCCACTTCCAGTCATGCTGAGGGATTGCAGATAGTTGCAGCCATAGTAACCTCACATCCTAGGCCTCAGGGATAGCGTGAATATTGAATTAAAAGTATACCCCCATCTACCAAGGTATGGTACAAGATCTGTCGGCCTAAGCATATACACCCCGATTTGGCTATTAATGAGCGATGTTTACGATCTAATTATCCAGCAATATGGAAGTCGATCCAGGAGTTAGGCTTGAGCTATGTGATCGGAAACCCTGGGGATATTAATGTGAACTTTGTTCACGAGTTTTATGCCGGATATGAACTGGATGATCCAGAGCAATATGTGCCCATCCGGGAAAGATTTATTGATTTCTTTACATCTACTCTATGCAACTATTTGGAAGCTCTGAATGTTCCACATGAACCCTTAAGTAATTTCATTGCTCGCATGACATATCAAGAGCTTAGACACACTTTATGTGGTGTCAATTTTATGGCTGCCTGGGTCCGTGACAAAAAGACTCACCGCCATAGAACAATTCCAAAGAAGAAGATAAAGTTGGAGGCTCAAGTTTGGTTGAAATTAATCAATGCTCGACTACTACCGTACAACCATGATACTATGATCGGGCATGAGAGGGTTTGCTTGCTTTACTTTCTTATGACCAGCCAAAAGGTGAATGTGGGTCGTTGATATGCCAACGGATGGCGTAGGTGCAAAGGAGCAAGAGGATCAATAGGTTTTTTTCTGGCAACATGTTGACACACTACTTGAGGAAGAAGGAAGTAGAGGAGGATCCATAATTCGATATAATCATTCTATGCCCGCTCAGAGGGACCGATATTACCAGTATCTGGGCGAAGGAGGAAAATGATATGACTGCGCTTACTGGTGTCGAGCGCAATACTCGTGATGATATTGGACTTATAGCTACAGATTGGAGGCAGGCCAGCTACTCCGGAGGAGAGGGCCAACTTACATGAGCGTTTTCCCCTCAATGCTCATGCCTAGCGTCTGGTTGGGCTTGGTGAGGGCCAAAGACTACCTGAGGACGAAGATGTCAACACACCTGAGTGTTCAGAAGGCTGAGCTAGAGCAGTCTGAGGAGGAAGCTAATGAGGATGTTGAGCCAGGAAAGATAAGATGAGGATTGGGCGGCTGCTGATAGGGTCTTCTTTGATGAGGGCGATAATGAGGAGTGACCAGAGAGTTTTCTTGCCACCTTACTTGATTTTCACTGCTTTTATATGTATTGGGGATACTGCATGATTTAAGTGTGGGGTGGGGAATTCTCTTTGGTATGCAAATATAGTAGATTAATTGTTAAATTCTTATTTTTATTTTAGTTAGTAGTTATTAACTTCTTGGTTTCTATTCTAGCATAACTTTAAAAAAGGTGAAAAAGAGAAAAATATTAGTGTAGTAAATCAGTGGTAGTTATTTTTAGTAGTTGATTGATATTGAAGAAAAAGGAAAAAATACAAAAAATTGAAAAAAATTTAAAAACAAATTGGACTTTTCCCGACGACGGATCTCCTATGTATTTTTTTTAGGGATTAAAGTCTAACAAAACACACAAAAAAAACTATAAAAATACAAAAACATGTCTCTTAATTTTCTTTAGGTAGTAATAATTCCGCAGAAGCGGGAGCCCATCCGCAGAAGCGGAGTCAGCCAGCCTGGGCTAGGACCGCACCTGCGATGACTTTTCCGCAGGTGCGGCACCGCAGATGCGGCCCGAGGTCCGCAGAAGCAGAAATGCCGGTGGCAGTGAGGTCCTTTTAATACGGGACTTAGGCCTTTTTGGGTTCATTTATTGCATCCCTTGGGCAATTTTGGAGCTCTTAGAGAGAGGGTTTTTACCTAGCTATTGGAGGTAAGTAATTTCTATCCAATGTAAGTTAAATACATAGATTATGTGTTGATTTTAACATGTAAAATTGTAAAAATTTTGGGTTTAGATGAAAAGGCTAGGTTTTGATAAAAATGGGATTTAACCACGAAAATGGTTATGGAATTGAGTGAAAATTATATATTTGAGTTCGTGAGGTTATGGATAACAATTATCTTTGAATATTTCCGGAATCCTGGCACGTGGTCCTGGGGATAAATTTTAGGAATCTTCCAATTAGGGTTAGGTAATCACTCTAATAGTTAGATTATGAACTTTTGAACATGTATTGTTTAATTTACACAATATTTGACTAGTTTCGGATTGTTCGGCACCGAGTTGAGGCTTTAGAGTGAATTTGAGGCCGGAAAGTGAGCATTGACACAAGGTAAGTCTCTTGCCTAACCTTTTAATAGGGAATTTACCCCATAGGTGTTATAAATTACTATTTTCTTCTAATTGTGAGGGCTACGTACGCACGAGGTGATGAGAGTCTGTGCGTATCTACTAATTATGCTTATGTTCGGGTAGTGTAGGACCCAAATCATGAAATATTTGTAATGTTTGCACCCTACTTGTAATTAAAGTGCCTAAATTATATTGGAACTTGATGGAGGAATTGTAAAAGATCGAATTTCACTTACTTGAGCTTTGGCAGGTTACTTGATCGTTAATAGAAATTGTGCTTTCTCTTGTATTAGCCTTGTAATAGCTTTTAAATCGGATGTTCATAAATTATCATCTCTTCTTGTGGAACGGGCCGAACGCCTCGGCAGTAGAATAGATGTACATATGGTTTGTGTCGCTCGACCCTCGGCAGTGTACATATTATTCTGGATCAGACCGTACGAACTCGGCATAATCATGCGTGATAATACTCAGAGCTTAATTATATTTGATATTATTTTAAGGCCTGAGAGGTTAAAATTATATATAACAGAAACTAACTTGGAATTTACCATTTGTGAAATAATTATTTATTTCCTGCTTGTTATTGAGATATTATTATTATTTACATAAACCATGCTCATTTAGAATTTCTGTATTTTTATTGTTAGCCCATAGTAAGTGTCGATGTCGACCCCTCATCACTACTTCTTCGAGGTTAGACTAGATACTTACTGGGTACATGTTGTTTACGTACTCACGCTACACTTCTGCACTAACCGTGCAGGATCTGAGGCAAGTGCATCTGGCAGTCATACCGGCACGCACCCCCGTTACCTTGAGGCCTAGTGGTGAGCTGCTTCCTGAGTCGTTCCGCAACACCTAGAGTCTCTCTTTTGCACTTGTGACACCAGGTCTTGGCACACATACTAGTAGAATTTATGGTTTGGAGTATTTATATCGCTTTGATTGCCACTCATTTGCCTTCGTTTTATTTATTAAATTTTCTACTCCTTAATTTCTTAATAAATAGAATTTAATTATTTGGAAATTTATTAAAAATAGGAATCATATGGTTAGTTTGCCGTTGGCTTGCCTAGCGACGAGGTTGGGTGCCATCACGGCCTATAGGAGAAATTGGGTCGTGACAACATGGTATCAGAGCACTAGGTTCACGTAGGTCTCACAAGTTATGAGCAGGCCTAATAGAGTCTTGCAGATCGGTGCAGAGACGTTTGTACTTATCTTCGAGAAGCTATAGGGTGTTAGGAAACTACTCTTTCTTCATATCCTATTGTGCAGTTGATGTTGTGCTAAGTATCTTTCTCTTATTCTTAGATGGTGAGAACGCACGCGGCTGATGTACCCGATCATGGAGGAGCTTCCCCCTGTTACTAGAGGTCGTGGCAGAGGCAGAGGGAGGGCTCCAGCTTGTGGTAGAGGACGAGGGCATCCTAGAGTTGTTCCAGTCATGCCACCAGTAGATCCAGTAGAGGATCCTATTATTGAGGAGCAGGGCAAGGTGTCTGTAGTGGAGCCAGCCCCGGTGGATTTCATGTCCGCACCGAAATTCCAGGAGGTCATGGGTTGTATGCTACGATTTATGGATACTATGACTCAGGTTGGTTTATTTCAAGCAGACCCTGCCTCATCTCAGGCGAGAGGGGGAGCACAGACCTCTACCGCTCAGGCTCCAGGGCATCCAACTATTGTATATCAGACCCCAGACGCACTACCCGTGGGCAGAGCTCAGGCAGTTGCAGCAGCTATACCTGAGCCTAGTCCAGCTGTGGTCGGCAATCCGCAGAAGCTATTGGACAGATGGACTAGGATACAACCTCCTGTCTTTGGGGGTGAACGGAATGAGGACCCCCAGGATTTTATTGATCGGTGCAGGGACAAACTGCACAACATGAGGATATTGGAGTTCCACGGGGTCGACTTTACCACCTTTCAGCTGGAGGGCAGGACTCGTAGATGGTGGCAGTCCTATCTTCTTGGCAGACCAGCAGGTTCTCCTCCCATGACTTGGGATCGGTTCACACGCCTCTTCCTAGACAGATATATTCCATCCTATCAGAGGAAAGAGTTGCGGTTTCATTTCAAGCAGCTCCAGCATAGTCAGATGTCGGTGATCGACTATGAGGCGATATTCTCTGAGTTGTCTCATCATGCACTTATGATACTTCCTACCGATGTAGAGACAATGCGGAGGTTTGTTGCAGGGTTGCACTCTGGTATTCAGGCCACTATGGCCCAAGAGGTAGAGATAGGGACTTTTTAAGAGCTAATTATGGAGATAGCTCGGAGGATCGAGGGTGTCTGCCAGCGGAGCCGAGAGTAGGCGATGAGGGATAAGCGGTTTCGATATTCTAGAGGGTTCAGTGGTTCCCGGGCTAGGGGCAGGGGTCAGTCTAGCAGGCCCACATATCCAACACCGCCGCCTCCTTGGGGTGCTCCACTCTGGCCTTATTTTAGCGCCATTCCAGAGAGCTCCTACCGTCCACCAGCTATTTAGGGTTCCTCTAGTGGGCCTTTAGGCCATCATGGTCAGACTTCAGATCAGCAGTCCGCCATACGGAGAGGTTGTTTTGAGTGCGGAGATCTTGGTCATGTGAGGAGGTTCTACCCCAGGCTTAGGGGAAAGGCAATGCAGCAGGGTCAGCACCTTATGATTACAGCACCAACTGCACCACCAACCGTCTGACCACTGAGAGGTGGAAGGAAGGTGGGGTAGGGGCCGTCCTAGAGGTGGAGGCCAGCCAGGTGGCGCTCCAGCCAGATTCTATGCCTTTCCAAACACACCAGATACAATAGCCTCAGATGCCGTGATTACAGGTATTATTTGTGTCTACGGTAGGGATGCTCCGGTACTATTTTATTCAGGGTCCACATATTCATATGTTTCATCTCTATTTGCTCATTTCCTGGGAGTTCCTCATGAGTCCTTGGGTACTCATGTTTATGTGTCCACTCGAATGGGTGATTCTTTATTGTGGATCGGGTCTATCGATCATGTATCGTGACTTTCTGTGGTTATGAGACTAGAGCATATCTTCTATTGCTTGATATGACCTACTGTGAGGTCATCCTGGGCATGGATTGTTTGTCCTCATATCATGCCATCCTCGATTGACATGCCAAGACTGTTACCTTGGCGATGCCAGAGCTTCCTAGATTGGAGTGGAAGGGTTCGTCTCTCAGTGCATCTAGTCATGTTATCTCCTTTCTGAAGGCTCGACACATGGTAGAGAAGGGTTGTTTGGCTTATCTAGCCTATGTTTGGGATACTACCATAGACACTCCGATGATTGATTCAGTGCTCGTGGTCTGGGAGTTCTCCGATGTGTTTCCATCTGATCTTCCAGGCATGCCACCAGATCATAATATCGATTTTTGTATTGACTTGGCTCCAGGTGCCCAGCCTATCTCTATTCCATCGTACCGCATGGCGCCGAAAGAGTTAAATGAGTTGAAGGAACAACTTAAGGAGTTGCTAGCAAAGGAGTTCATTTGACCAAGTGTATCGCCTTGGGTTGCACCGGTGTTATTTGTGAAGAAGAAAGATAGGACTATGCGGATGTGTATTAATCACCGCTAGTTGAACAAAGTTACCATTAAGAACAAGTACATGTTACCGCGTATTGATGATTTGTTTGACCAGTTGCAGGGTGCCAGGGTGTTCTCTAAGATCGACTTGAGTTCGGGGTACCATCAGTTGAAGATTCGGGATTCGGATGTTCCGACGACAGCTTTCCAGACTAGATACGACCATTATGAGTTTCTAGTGATGTCCTTCGGTTTGACTAATGCCCCGACGGGGTTTATGGATTTGATGAATCGGGTGTTCAAGCCATATATTGATTTGTTTGTCATTGTATTCATTGATGACATTTTGATCTACTCGCATAGCACGGAGGAGCACGAGCAGCATTTAAGAGTGCTGTTTCAGACCTGGCAGGAACAGAAGCTATATGCTATGTTCTCCAAGTGTGAGTTCTGGTTAGATTCTGTGGAATTCTTGGACATGTTGTATCAAGCGAGGGTATTAAGGTAGATCCCACGAAGATCGAGGCAGTTCAGAGTTGGCCTCGTCCTACCACATCGACCGAGATCAAGAGCTTCTTGGGGTTAGCAGGTTATTATCGTCGGTTTGTAGAGGGCTTCTCATCTATTGAAGCACCTCTACCTAGATTGACCTAGAAGGGTGCTTTGTTCCAATGGTCCGATGATTGCAAGGCGAGCTTTCAGAATCTCAAGACCGCATTGACTTCAACACTGCTATTAGTGTTGCCTTCCAGTTCAGGGATGTATACTGTGTATTGCAATGCTTCATGCATTGGTTTGGGTTGTGTATTGATGCAGTAGGGGCGAGTTATTGCATATGCTTCACGTCAGCTGAAGCCCTACAAGAAGAATTCCCCCGTACATGATTTGGAGTTGGCCGTGATTGTTCATGCTCTCAAGATCTAGAGGCATTATCTTTATGGGGTGTCCTGTGAGGTTTACACCGATCATCGTAGCTTGCAGTATTTGTTCAAGCAGAGGGATCTCAATTTGAGGCAGCACAGGTGGCTTGAGTTACTAAAAGATTATGATATTATCATCATTTATCATTCGGGCAAGGCGAATGTAGTTGCGGATGCCTTGAGCAGAAAGGCGAAGAGTATGGGTAGTTTGGCATTCATTTCAGCAGAAGAGAGGCCACTAGCTTTGGACATTCAGTCCTTGTCTAACAGACTTGTGAGGTTGGACATTTCATAGCCCAGCCGAGTTCTTGCATGCGTCGTCGCCCAGTCTTCACTATTCGAGGAGATCAAGGCTCGTCGATTTGATAATCCGCACTTGTTGGATCTCAGAGAGATGGTACTACAGGGCGGTACCAAGGAGGTTACTGTCGGTGTGGATGGTGTTCTGTGCCTCCAGGGTCACCTATGTGTCCCTACTGTTGATAGATTGAGGGAAAAAATTCTAGAGGAGGCACACAGTTCTCGGTATTCTATTCATCCAGGTGCTATGAAGATGTATCATGACCTGAGGCAGCATTATTGGGGTGGCGGATGAGGAAGGACATAGTTGAGTATGTAGAGAGGTTCCTTAATTGCCAGCAGGTTAAGTACGAGCATCAGAGGCCAGGTGGCCTACTCCAGCAGATGGTTATACCTGAGTGAAAATGGGAGCGCATTACTATCAATTTCGTAGTTGGATTGCCGCAAACCTTGCAGAAGTGTGATGCAGTTTAGGTCATTGTTGATAGGTTGACCAAGTCGGCACACTTCATTCCAGTAGGGACCATGTATTCTTCAGAGAGATTGGCCCAGATTTACATTCAAGAGATTGTTCGGTTGCACGGTGTGCCTGTCTCCATTATATCAGATAGAGGCCCTTAGTTTACTTCACATTTCTGAAGGGCAGTACAGAGTGAGTTGGGAACCCGGGTAGAGCTCAACACATCCTTTTATCCGCAGACCAATGGACAGTCAGAGCGGACAATTTAGATCTTGGAGGATATGCTTAGAGCATGTGTGCTTGACTTCGGAGGGCAGTGAGTTCGATTCTTGCCATTGGCCAAGTTTACGTACAACAACAATTATCTGTCCAGCATCCAGATGGATCCATTTCAGGCTTTATATGGTCGGCGATGTCGTTCGCCCATCGGATGGTTTTGCACCCGGCGAGGCTAAGTTATATGGTACTAATTTAGTTAAGAATGCCTTGGAAAAGGTAAAGTTAATTCAGGAGCGACTTCGCACAGCACAGTCCAGACATAAGAGTTACGCGGATCAGAAGGCGCGTGACTTATCATTTATGGTGGGCAAGAAGGTCCTCTTGAAAGTCTCACCGATGAAGGGAATCATGAGGTTTGGGAAGAAGGGAAAGTTGAGCCCAAGGTTTATAGGTCCATTCGAGGTGTTGAGACGGGTTGGGGAGGTTTCTTATGAGCTTGCTTTGCCTCCCAGTCTATGCTCCGAAAGTATCATGCCGATATGTCGGATGTGTTAGACTACAACACGGTTCAATTAGATGAGAGCCTAGGTTATGACGAGGAGCCAGTTGCCATTGTTGGTAGGCAGGTTCTCCAGTTGAGATCCAAGAAGATTTATGCGGTAAAGGTTCAGTGGAGGGGTCAACCAGTCGAGGAGGCGACTTGGGAGACTGAGGAGGACATGAGGAGCAGATATCCATACTTATTCGGTACTCCAGGTATGATTCTAGACCCGTTCGAGGATAAAAGTTTGTTTAAGAGGTGGAGAATGTAACGGCCCGACCGGTCGTTTTGCTTTCTGGATCCCCGTTCCCATAAATAAGACTCCTCATATGTGATTTTACTATTTTATGACTTGCGGGGATGGTTAGTTCAGGTTTGAAAGGGTTCGGGTTGAAATCGAAACACTTAGTTCCTTGTTATTGGCTTTAAAGGGGCCAAGTTCGACTTATGTCAAAATTTTTAGTAAGCGACCTCAAAATTGGGATTTGATGGTCCCAATAGGTTCGTATGATGATTTTGAATTTAGGCGTGCGTTCGGATCGGGTTTTGGGTGACTCGGGAGCGTTTCGGCGCCTAAAGTTGAAAGTTAGTTTATTGAGGGTTTTAAAGTTCTTTAAATTTTGTTTGGAGTAGGTTTTGGTGTTATCGAGGTCCGTTTAGGATTTCAAGCCCGGGAATAGTTCCGTATAGTTATTTAAGACTAGCACGCAAATTTTGGTATCATTCCGAGTAGCTTAAGTATGATTCGGCGCGTTCAGAGCAAGCTGGAAGAACTTAAAGATTCATAAGTTGATTCGATTTGGTTTGAGGTGCGATTCTTAGTTTTGGTGTTGTTTTCCATGTTCCGAGAGTTCGAGTGAGTCCGTCTAATATTTACAAACTTGTTGGTATGTTTGGACTAGGCCTCAGGAGCCTCAGGTGCTACTCGGACATTGCACGGATTGAGTTAAAGCTCTAAAGGGGCTGGTGGTGCACCAGTTATGGTGTGCCTGTGTCTGCAAGCTTTTGGCCACAAGTGCGAGCCCGCAGGTGCGAGCTCTTGGCCGCAGAAGCGGTTTTGTCCATTTGGCCAGTGGTCCGCAGAAGCAGAGAAATAGCGCAGAAGAGGCCTCGCTTTTGCGATGAGAAGGTCGCATATGCGCTCCACCCTCTGCAAAAATGGGAGCCCGTCCGCAGAAGCGGAGTCAACCAGTTAGGGCTAGGACCGCACATGCGATGACATTTTCACAGGTACGGTGCCACAGATGTGTCCCCAGGTCCGCAGAAGTGGAAATGCTAGAGGCAGTGGGGTCCTTTTAATTCGGGACCTAGGCCATTTTGGGTTCATTTATTATATCTTCGTGTATTAGCCTTGTAATAGCTTTTAAATCGGATATTTATAAAGTATCCTCTCTTCTTGTGGAGCAGGCAGAACGCCTCGACAATAGAATAGATGCATCTATGGTTCATGCCGCACGACCCTCAGCAGTGTACACATTATTATAGATCGGGTCGTACGACCTCGGCATAATCGTGAGTGATAATACTCGGAGCTTAATTATATTTGATGTTATTTTATGGCCTCAGAGGTTAAAATTATATATGATAGAAACTGACGTTGAATTTACCATTTGTGGAAGAATTATTTATTTCCTGCTTGTTATTGAGATATTACTATTATTTACATAAACCATGCTCATTTAGAATTTTTGTATTTTTATTGTTAGCCCATAGTAAGTGTCGATGTCGACCCCTCGTCACTACTTCTTCGAGGTTAGACTAGATACTTACTGGGTACATGTTATTTACGTACTCATGCTACACTTCTGCACTAACCATGCAGGATCTGAGGCAGGTGCATCTGGCAGTCATACCGGCGCACACCCCCGTTACCCTGAGGCCTAGTGGTGAGCTGTTTCCTGAGCCGTTCTGCAGCATCTAGAGTCTCTCTTTTGTACTTGTGATACCAGGTCTTGGCACACATACTAGTAGACTTTATGGTTTGGAGTATTTATATCGCTTTGATTGCCACTCAGTTGCCTTTATTTTATTTATTAAATTTTCTACTCCTTAATTTCATAATAAATGAAATTTAATTACTTGGAAATTTATTTAAAAAGAGCAATCATATGGTTAGTTTACCGTTGGCTTGGCTAGCGGCAACGTTGGGCGTCATCACGGCCTAAGGGAGAAATTGGGTCATGACATTAAGACACTTTAATTGTAAAATGAGCGCTAAAAGAAATAAGGAGAGAATTTGGGTGGCTTTCAAGTGGAGCCAATGAAAAGAAGAAAGGTGCAATTGTTTTGTGAAATAATACACCTCTAGTCGAAATTGCAAAAGAAAAAGAAAAATATTAGTGAAAAAAAAAAGGAAAATTATAGATGAATAAATTGATATCTTGTTCTTGCTAGTGGAGTGTAAATTAAGATAGTGCTTAAAGAAAGAGAGAATATTTGGGGTGTGATCTTGTTTGTGAAATTGAAGTGGATTGAAGAATTTGCGCTTAAAGTTATTATGTGATGTGTTGAAGTGCTTAGGAGAGTGAACCATTATTCCTAAATATATCCTACCCGTCCCTTATCCCACATTACAACCACGAAAAAGTCCTAATTGATTTTATATCGAGCGAGCCTACATTAGTAGAGATTTACATTAAGGGCAAGCCTATGGTACCAATTGCATGCATGTGACGTCTTTGTGAGAGTGAGCGATTTTGATATATGCGAGTCCTTAAAATATATTTGAGTGTTTGATTCGAATGTGTGTATTCAACTTACTCTTTTATTTTTGTTGTGAGGGCACATGATTTTGCGGGGGATAGGTGACATTACTAGATTTCTCAATGATGTTAAGTGTTCAATCCATGAGTGCATTGTGATACTCAGTCGGTGTTTAAGGCTAGGATTGTTATGAGCATGTTGTCTTCGTTGTGAATATTTCTTTTGAAGAATGGCATAAGTATAGGGAAGTGTATGTGATTGCACATGCTCTAGCTTAATTTTTTCTATCAACCGTGATCATTGGTGCAGTGTGCTTCAATGGTGTAAATATAAAGTGCTCAAGAATAGTGTAAATTATTGGTTGACTCGAGGATGAGCAATGTTTAAGTATGGGGTAGTGATGTTTGGCTATAAATGTATATTTTTAGTGCATTGTTCACCTTACATTTTAGTGTTTAAATGATTAATTGTGCGACGTTTGAGCTTAATTGTATCGTTTTTATGTGTAGTATTGGTGACAGATGAAAATGCATGAAGGTTGTACACAAGGATGTCAAAGATACACAAAAAGAGCATGAAAAGGTAAAAAATCAAACAAGGCCCAGAACCAAGCACCAGGCCAGGTGACGCCTGGCTCCAGACAAGGTAGACCGCGCGACAGAGCATGCGAGGCGAGCCCAAACACGCACTACAAGCCAGGCCTCGTGAGCTCTGAGGCCTGGTCCTTTCCCAGTCCATGCATTAAACATTTTTTTACTTGATTTTGGACTTGGAGACTCCGACCCTAACCTATAAATACCCCCTAAACGTGATTATTGCGGGGTTGGTCAATTTCGAAGGCGGCAAGGCATACAAACACAAACGGAGCATGAAATTCATCGATCTTCCATCTTTCATCTAGTTTTCATAGCTTTCATGCTTAAAAATAATATTTTGATTATTGTCATGAACATGAGTAGCGAAAAACCTCATTATTCTGGGGTTATGGGTTGTACCTGACTATTGTTGTTTGACGATTGATTATTTTGCTTGAATTATTATATTAATTTATTTATTCAATCTTGCACTTAATTATTCTATTGCATAGGTAACAGTAGAATACTATTTATGAATCTATAGTTGAACTTGAAAGTGGGAACTATAGATTGCATACAAGATTGAATAGAGTAAGTTCTTGAATCCAGCCATTGGAGAATAGATTCACGATTAGGATAGACATATCCTAGTTTCCTTATTTGGTTATTTTCGCAGGAAATATACATGCATTCTTGTTAAATTCTAATTCTATAGACATATAGTATTAGGTTGGCTTGAATAGGCGAGCGAAGCGTCGAAAGAACTTTTCGAGCATACAATGTGATTATGTGATGACCCGATAGGTCATCTTATATTTTAGAACCTAATTATGCACTATAAAGCCTTAAATACCTCATTCTAGCCTTCCTCAATTTACGTGTGCAGTCCAGGCATTTTTTCGAAAAGCTTTTATGTTAAAAACTGAGAACAAATATGAATGCTTTTTGCCTTAAGATCCATATGAGTTGACTTCACTCAACGTTTTGAGCAAACTGACCTGGATTCGTGTTTTGACGGTCCTGGTGGGTTCGTATTGTGATTTGGGAGTTGGGCGTATGCCCGAAATCGAATTCGGAAGTCCCAAGCCCGATTTATCGTACTTTTGTTGAAATCTGAAATTTTGAAGGCTTAATGACTTTGAAAGTTTGACCAATGTTTGACTTTATTGATATCGGGTCCGTATTTTGGTTTCGAAACTCGGTATTGGTCCAATAATACATTTATGACTTATCTGTCAAATTTGATGTGAAACGGAGTTGGTTTGACGTGATTCGGACGTCCGGTTGTTAATATAGCAATTCTAAAGTTTCTTGAAAATTTCATTTTATTTTGGTATCCGATTCATAGTTCTAGGTGTTATTTTGGAGATTTGATCACGTGAGAAAGTTCGTATGATGTTTTTAGACTTGTGTGCATGTTTGGTTTGGAGCCCCGAAGGCTCAGGTGAGTTTCGGATAGGCTACGGAATGGTTTGGACTTAGAAAACTCAGCTGGTTCTGCAATTTCTGGTAACTGGTGTCTGATCTCACAATTGCGAAATTAGAGTTCGCATTTGCGAAAATTCCCTAATCCTGACATGCTCGCATTTGCGAAGAGTACCTGGGTCAGCATGAGTTCGCATTTGCGATCAAGAGGTCGCAATTGCGGGGAGTCCAGAGTTTGCATTTGCGAACAATACTTCGCATTTGCGAAGTGGGGCTGGGGCAGGCTTGGTCGAAAATACGGAAGATCAATGTTCGCATTTGCGAACAAGTCATCGCAAATGCGATAAAAGCAGAGATGGGAGGACTTCACTTTTGCGACTGTTTCTTCGCATTTGCGGGGTTCGCAAATAATGCGACATCTACAACTTATCAAAATGGGAGTTAGACGGGATTTTCGGTTCATTCTCTCAAATTTTCAAAACAAGAAACCCTAGAGGTGATTTTCCAAAGAACCTTTCTTCCCCAAATCATTGGTTAGTGATTCTAAACTAGTTTCTTTCAATCTTTCACTACATTTCCTAAGATTTCAACCAAAAATCTTGTGTTTCCATGGTGGAAATTGGGGGTTTTGGGTAGAATTAGGGATTTTTGTTAAATGGGGATTTAGACCTCAAATTGAGGTCGGATTTCAAAGCAAATTACATAACTAGGCTCGGGGGTGAATGGGTAATCGGGGTTTTGGTCCGAATTGCGGGTTTGGACCGAGAAAGCCTGGGAGTTGACTTATATTAACTTTTTCAATAATGACCTAAATTGAATCTTTTGCAATCGTGGGTAGTTCTTAAGGCTTAATTTGAATCATTTGGTTGTTAATTTCCTAGATTCTATTGGTTCGGAGGCTTGTTTGAAAGGCAAAGTTGTGATCGAGCTTTGAGTGGACTTTTGGAGCGAGGTAAAAGTCGTGGTTAACCATGACTTGAGGGATTAAGACTCGTTTGTCTATTTGCTACATGTTTAGATATTGGGTACGACGTATATGTAAGGTGACTAGTACTTATGCGTTGTTGACGAGTTAAAGCATGCGGGTGGGACTTGTTCCTTGTAATTATTGCTTACTTTGATCATGTTATCCATGCTTAGACTAGTTATTTGTTAAATTGATCGTTTTTACCGTGTTTAAGGGTTTTTGTGATAATTGAGCATTGATTCCAAAGTTGAGATTGGTATTGTGGAACCATTGTTGAAGTAAGGCTTGTTCTTGTTGATCATGTCTCCCTGTTATTACTTGTTCATTGTTAAGTGGTAAGGGAGAGTGTTAAATCACGAAGGGTGAGGTCGTGCCATATTGTGAGTGCTAATGCACGAAGGGTGATGTCGTGCCATATTGTGAGTGTTAAAGCACGAAGGGTGATGTCGTGCTAAGTTATGAGAGTTAATACACAAAGGGTGATGACGTGCCGTATCTATTGATTTATATTGAGAGTGAGAGTAAAAGCACGAAGTGTGATGCCGTGCAATTTTCTTTATTGTGTTTAATTGTTTTCAATGGTTAAAGGCATATTGACTGTTCTGGTTATCATTTTCGCTGTATTTCTCGTATCTTGCATTCCCTTTAGCATGTCCCCCTCCCAATAGTACATGTTTAGTTGTTATTTGTTGTTATCTTGTACATATACTGTTATCTGCACAAGTTTATTATGTGGGTGTCTTGTCATAGCCTCGTCACTACTTCGTCGAGGTTAGGCTCGACACTTAAAAGTACATGGGGTCGGTTGTACTCATACTACACTTTGCACTTCTTGTGCAAATTTTGGTACCAGTCCTAGCTAATCGTGAGGCTTAGCAGCTTGGGATTGCTTATTGGAGACTCAAGGTAGATCTGCTGGCGTCCGCACACCTTGGAGTCCCCTTCTATCTCCCCTATTTTACTGTTTCTTTTCATTCAAAACAATTGAATTTCTTTGAGACTCTGTTTGCAGGAAATCATAGAAGCTCGTGAGTTGTGACTCCAGATACGAATTACATTAGATATTACGGGCTTTATGTTATTCCGCATTTCAGTTTTATCTTCTATTTAATTTAATTGATTTTGTTATTGAAATTGACTAAAATTGGTTTAAATAATCCTCTAACGTTGGCTTGCCTAGCAAGTAAAATGTTAGGCGTCATCACGGTCCCGCAGGTGGGAATTCCGGGTCATGAGAAGTTGGTATCAGAGCACTAGGTTGCCTAGGTCTCACAATTCACGAGCACGCTTAGTAGAGTCTGGAGGATCGGTACGGAGAGTCTGTACTTATCTTCCAGAGGCTATGAAGTTTAGGAACAAATTTCACATTTATTCTTCTCTGTCGTGCGATTTTGTTCTCTCATTGCTCATTGAACTCTTCTACTCTTATTCTCTCACAGATAGCAAGAACACGTACTACATCTTCAGCTGAGCAACAGCCAGATCCCCTAGTGGCAGCTCCTACGAGGGGCAGAGGTCGAGGTCGAGGCAGGGCCAGAGGCCGAGGTAGGGGCAGAGCTCAGCTCAGAGCTCGAGTAGCAGCACCAGTAGTGGAGCCTCGGGTAGAGTTTGACGAGGAGGTTCCAGACCAGACTGTCCCTGTCGGACCATCTCAGGTTCCGGAGGGGTTCATTGCCACCCTAGTGCTTCAGGACGCTTTGGTCCGTTTGGTGGGCCTTATGGAGAGTGTGGCCCAGACTGGTACATTTCCCATGGAACTAGCCATATCTCAAGATGGAGGAGGAGCACAGACTCGTGCTACTCACAATCCGGAGTAGATGGTTCCCAGTATCAGACTCCAGAAGCTTAGCCAGTCGGAGTAGTTCAGTCGGTTATTGCGGCACAGACCGGTGATGGGCCAGCTATGTCTTCTAAGGGCTTATTGATATTGGACAAGTTCACCAAGCTCTTTTCAGTTCACTTCAATGGTTCACCTTCTGAGGACCCACAGGATTATCTTGACCGCTGCCATGAGGTTCTGCGGAACATGGGGATAATTAAAACCAATGGGGTCGATTTTGCTGTGTTTCAGATGACGGGTTCCGCCAAGAGATAGTGGAAGGATTTTATATTGACCAGACCAGCGGGGTCACCTGCTCTTACTTGGGACCAATTCTCCTAGATATTTCATGAGAAGTTCCTTCTTGTCACATTGAGAGATGAGTATTGTCGGCAGTTTGAGCGTCTCCACCAGGGCATTATGACTGTTACTCAGTATGAGACCCGTTTTGTGGATTTGTCCCATCATGCTATTCTTCTGCTTCCTACCGAGAGAGAGGGGGGGATGAGGAGGTTTATTGAGGTACTTGCTCATCCTATCAAGTTGCAGATGGCTAAGGAGACCGGGAGTGATATTTCTTTTCAGACGACTGCCAATGTTGCCAAGCGAGTCGAGATGGTTCTTACACAAGGGGGAGATCAGGGGTCTGATAAGAGGCCTCGTCATTCCGATGGGTTTAGCGGTGCCTCATCTGGAGGCAAGGGTACTTTTGGTAGAGGCCATCCTCCCAGGCCATTTCATTTAGCGCTCCGGGCATCCAACGGTACTTCAGGTCGACCTGACACTCATATGCCTAATTTCGACCAGCTAGCCTACAATGCATCACCAGCTCCTATTAGTGCACTTTCTCTCCATAGTTTTTAAGATGGTTACTCAGGTCGACAGGGTCAGTTTTAGGGTCAACAGTCATAGCAGCTGAGGTCCTGTTATACTTGTGGTGATCCAGGGCATATTGCTAGATTTTTCCCTCGTGCATCGAGCAGTTCACATCATTAGTGTTCTCGTGACATGGTCCCGACACCGGTTACTTCACCGCCCGCTCAGCTAGCTAGGGGTAGGGGTCAGGCAGCCAGAGGTGGTGATCAGGCCGTTAGAGGTAGAGGTCAAGCCGCTAGAGATGGAAGCCAGCCAGCTAGGGGCCGTCCTAGAGATGTAGTTCAAAGTGGTGGGGCCCAGCCCCGATACTATGCTTTCCACCCAGGCCTGAGGCTGAGTCATTCGACGTTGTTATCACAGGTACTATTTCAGTTTGCAGTAGAGATGCTTCAGTTCTATTTGATCCAGGTTCCACTTATTCCTATATGTCATCCTATTTTGCTTCACATCTGGTTATGCCTCGTGATTCTTTGAGTGCTCATGTGTATGTGTACACACCTGTGGGAGATTCTATTATTGTAGACCGTGTTTATCGTTCGTGTGTGGTTACCATTGGGAGTCTTGAGACTAGTGTAGACCTTCTACTTCTCGATATGGTAAATTTTGATGTTATCTTGGGTATGGATTGGCTGTCACCTTATCATGCTATATTGGATTGTCACGCCAAGACAATGACCTTAGAGTGGAGAGGGACTCCTAGACATTCTACCAGCAGGGTTATCTCTTATATGAAGGCTCGACGCATGGTCGAGAAGGGGTGTCTAGCTTATCTGGCTTATGTCTGTGATTCTAGCACGGAGGATCCTTCCATGGATTCAGTACCAGTTGTCCGTGAGTTTCCAGAGGTGTTTCCTATAGACCTGTCGGGGATGCCACCCGACAGGGATATCGACTTCTGTATTGACTTGGTTCCGGGCACTCAGCCCATTTCTATTCTGCCATACTGTATAGCCCTACTAGAGTTGAAAGAATTAAAGGAGCAGTTGCAATACTTTCTTGATAAGGGCTTTATTAGACCTAGTGTCTCATCCTAGGGTACGTCTGTATTATTCGTGAAGAAGAAGGATGGAACGACGAGGATGTGCATAGATTATCGGCAGTTGAACAAAGTCACCATCAAGAACAAGTATCCATTGTCGAGGATTGATGACGTATTTGATCAGCTTCGGGGTGCCAAAGTATTCTCGAAGATTGATTTGAGGTCTGGCTACCATCAAATGAGTATTAGGGCATCTGATGTCCCTAAGACAGCTTTTCGAACTCGGTACGGGCATTATGAGTTTCTAGTGATGTCCTTTGTGTTGACAAATGCCCCAGCAGCATTTATGGATTTGATGAGCCGAGTGTTCAACCCTACTTGGACTCCTTTGTGATTGTGTTTATCGATGATATCTTGATCTACTCCCGTAGTCGAGGAGAGCACGAGCAGCATCTTCGGATTGTACTTCAGACTCTAAGAGACAGCCAGTTATATGCTAAGTTTTTAAAGTGCGAGTTTTGGTTGGCTTCAGTCGCTTTCTTGGGGCACGTTGTATCAACAGAGGGCATTCAGGTGGACCCTAAGAAGATTGAGGCAGTTCAGAACTAGCCCAAACCCACTTCAGCCACGGAGATCCGGAGTTTCTTGGGATTGGCGGGTTATTACCGTCGGTTTATGGCGGGGTTCTCATCTATAGTAGCCCCGTTGACCAGGTTGACCCAGAAGAGTGCCCCGTTCAGATGGTCAGACGAGTGTGAGGCAAGCTTTTAGAAGCTGAAGACTGCTTTGAGTACGGTGCCGGTGTTGGTGTTTCCCATAGGTTCAGGATCTTATATAGTATATTGTGATGCATCCCGTGTTGGTCTCAGTGCAGTATTGATGCAGGATGGCAGGGTGATTGCATATGTGTCGCGACAGTTGACGGTTCATGAGAAAAATTACCATGTCCATGACTTAGAGTTGGCAGTCATTGTTCTTGCGCTGAAGATTTGGAGGCACTCTCTTTACGGCGTATCGTGTGAGGTATTAACGGATAATTGGAACTTGTAGTACTTGTTCAAACATAAGGAGCTTAATTTGCGGTAGAGGAGGTGGTTGGAGCTATTGAAAGACTATGATATCACCATCTTGTATCATCCCAGGAAGGCCAATATGGTGGTTGATGCCTTGAGTAGAAACTCAATGAGTATGGGCAGCCTTGCGTACATTCCAGTCGGTAAGAGACCGTTTGCATTAGATGTTCAAGCATTGGCCAATCAGTTCATGAGGTTGGATTTTTCTGAGCCCAGTCGTGTTCTAGCTTGTACAATCGCTCGGTCTTCATTGTTTAAGCACATCAGGGAGCGACAGTATAATGACCCTCATTTGCTTGTCCTTAGGGACACAGTACAGAACGGTGGTGCCAAGCAGGTTACTGTTGGAGATGATGGAGTTTTGAGGATGCAGGGTAGTGTTTGTGTGTCTAATGTGGATGGACTTCGTGAGTTGATTCTTGAGGAGGCCCACAGTTCTCAGTATTCTATTCATCAGGGCGCCGCTAATATGTATTAGGACTTGCGTCAGTATTATTGGTGAAGGAGAATGAAGAAGGACATAGTTACATATGTAGCTCAGTGTCTAAATTGTCAGCAGGTAAAGTATGAGCATCAGAGACTTGGTGGTTTGCTTCAGAAGTTAGAGATTCCTGAGTGGAAGTGGGAGCGTATCACTATGGATTTTGTTGTTGGGCTCCCACGGACTCAGAGAAAATTTGACGCAGCTTGGGTCATTATGGACAAATTGACCAAGTCAGCACATTTCATTCCAGTAGCAGTTACCTATTCTTCAGAGTTGTTAGTTGAAATTTAAATTTGTGAGATTGTCCGCCTTCACGGTGTGCCCGTGTCTATCATTTCTGATCGAGGTACATAGTTCACCTCTCACTTTTGGAATGCAGTACAGCATGAGTTGGGCACGCGGGTTGAGTTGAGCACAACATTTCATCCTCAGACGGACGGACAGTCCGAGCGTAGTATTCTGATAATGGAGGATATGCTCCGCGCTTGTGTTATAGACTTCAAAGGTTCTCGGGATCAGTTCTTTCCACTTGCAGAGTTTTCCTAGAACAACAACTACCAGTCGAGCATTCAAATGTCTCCCTGTGAGGCATTATACGGAAGGCGGTGTTGATCGCCAGTTGGATGGATCGAGCGAGGGGAGGCTCAGTTATTGGGTACAGATTTAGTACAGGATGCCTTGGATAAGGTCAAGATTATTCAGGATCGACTTCGCACAGCTCAGTCCAGGAAGAAGAGTTATGCCGACCGTAGAGTTCGTGATGTTGCATTCATGGTCGGAGGGAGAGTGTTGCTTCGGGTATCACCCATGAAGGGTGTGATGAGGTTCGGAAAGAAGGGTAAGTTGAGCCCTAGGTATATCGGGCCTTTTGAGATTCTTGAGAGAGTGGGAGAGGTGGCTTAAGGCTTGCGTTGCCACCGGGTTTATCAACAGTTCATCCGGTGTTCCATGTGTCCATGCTCTGGAAGTATCACGGCGATCCGTCCCACGTGCTAGATTTCAGCTCTGTCCAGTTGGACAAGGATTTGACTTACGAGGAGGAGCCGGTGGCTATTCTAGCTCGGTAGGTTCGTCAGTTGAGGTCGAAGAGTTATCCTTCAGTCCGAGTTTAGTGGAGAGGTCAGCCCATCGAGGCAGCTACTTGGGAGTCCAAGTCGGACATGCAGAGTAGATATCCCCACCTTTTCACCAGCCCAAGAACTTTTCTATGTCCGTTCGAGGACGAACGGTTATTTTAGAGGTAGAGATTGTGATGACCCGATAGGTCATCTTATGTTTTAGAACCTAATTCTGCGTTATGAAGCCTTAAATACCTCATTCTAGCCTTCCTCGATTTACGTGCGCAGTCCGAGCATTTTTCTGAAAAGTTTTTATGTTAAAAACTGAGAAAAATATGAAATGTTTTTTGCCTTAAGATCCATTTAAGTTGACTTCGGTCAACGTTTTGAGAAAACTGACCCGGATTCATGCTTTGACGGTCCCGGTGGGTCCGTATCATGATTTGGGACTTGGACGTATGCCCGAAATCGAATTTGGAAGTCCCTAGCCCGAGTTATCGGACTTTGTTGAAATTTGAATGTTTGAAGGCTTAATGACTTTGAAAGTTTGACCAATGCTTGACTTTATTCATACCGGGTCCATATTTTGGTTTCGAAAATCGGTATAGGTCCAATACTACATTTATGGCTTATCTGTCAAATTTGGTGTGAAACGGAGTTGGTTTGACGTGATTCGGACGTCCGGTTGTTAATATAGCACCACTACTAAAAAAAATCAGATTTTAGCGACGGACAAATCTTGTAGCTAAACAGCAAAATTCGTCGCTAATCTCATTTAGCTATGGATTATCAAATAATTTTGTTAAGCTACGAGCATTTTAGCGACATATTAGCCACGACGTTCATAGCTAATTCCAATTTTTTTTGTAGTGGCAATTCTAAAGTTTCTTGAAAGTTTTATTTGATTTTGGTGTCTGATTCATAGTTACAGGTGTTATTTTGGCGATTTGATTGCGTGAGCAAGTTCGTATAATGTTTTTAGACTTGTGTGCATGTTTAGTTTGGAGCCCCGAGGGCTCGGGTGAGATTCGGATAGGCTACATAGTGGTTTGGACTTAGAAAATTAAGTTGGTTCTGCAATTTCTGGTAACTGGTGTCTGATCTCGCAATTGCGAGATTAGTGTTCGCATTTGCGAACATTCTCCAATCCTGACAGGCTCGCATTTGCGAAGAGTACCTGGGCCAGCATAAGTTCGCATTTGCGATCAAGAGGTCGCAATTGCGGGGAGGCCAGATTCTATTGGTTTAGAGGCTTGTTTGAAAGGCAAAGCTGTGATTGAGCTTTGAGTGGACTTTTGGAGCGAGGTAAGTGTCGTGATTAACCTTGACTTGAGGGATTAAGACTCATTTTTCTATTTGCTACATGTTTAGATGTTGGGTATAACGTATATGTGAGGTGACAAGTATTTATGCGTTGTTGACGGGTTAAAGCATACAGGTGGGACTTGTTCCTTGCAATTATTGCTTACTTTGATCATGTTTTCCATGCTTAGATTAGTTATTTGTTAAATTGATCATTTTTACCGTGTTTATGGGGTTTTGTGATAATTGAGCATTGATTCCAAAGTTGAGATTGGTATTGTGGAACCATTTTTGAAGTAAGGCTTGTTCTTGTTGATCCTATCTCCCTGTTATTACTTGTTCATTGTTATGTAGTAAGGGAGAGTGTTAAAGCACGAAGGGTGATGTTGTGCCATATTGTGAGTGCTAATGCAAGAAGGGTGATGGCGTGCCATATTGTGAGTGTTAAAGCACGAAGGGTGATGCCATGCCATATTATGAGAGTTAATACACGAAGAGTGATGTCGTACCGTATCTATTGATTTATATTGAGAGTAAGAGTAAAAGCACGAAGGGTGATGTCGTGTAGTATCATTGTTTCATTGTGAGGTTGAAAGTAAAAGCACGAAGGGTGATGCCGTGTAATTTTATTTATTGTGTTTAATTGTTTTCAATGGTTAAAGGCATATTGACTGTTCTGGTTATCATTTCCGCTGTATTTCTCGTATCTTGCATTCCCTTTAGCATGCCCCCTCCCAATAGTACATGTTTAGTTGTTATTTGTTGTTATCTTGTACATATACTGTTATCTGCACAAGTTTATTATGTGGATGTCTTGTCATAGCCTCGTCACTACTTCGTCGAAGTTAGGCTCGACACTTATAGGGTTGGTTGTACTCATACTACACTCTACTCTTCTTGTGCAGATTTTGGTACCAGTCCTAGCTGATCGTGAGGCTTAACAGCTTGGGCTTCCTTTTTTGAGACTCAAGGTAGATCTGCTGGCGTCCGCAGACCTTGGAGTCCCCTTCTATCTCCTTTATTTTACTGTTTCTTTTCATTCAGAACAGTTGTATTTCTTTCAGACTCTGTTTGTAGAAAATCTTAGAAGCTCGTGAGTTGTGACTCCAGATCCAAATTATATCAGATATTATGGGTTTTATGTTATTCCGCATTTCAGTTTTAGCTTCTATTTAGTTTAATTGATTATGTTATTGAAATTGACTAAAATTGGTTTAAAGAATCCTCTAACGTTGGCTTGCCTAGCAAGTGAAATGTTAGGCGCCATCACGGTCCGGCAGGTGGAAATTCCGGACCGTGACAGATTCTATCCACACTTTAAATTTATTTGATAAAATTAAGTAAATAAATAATGCTCGAAAATATTATTGATAAATTTAAATATAAAAATAATTATGAGAAAGTCATAGAGGATAAAGTCAAGTTAAATTTCAAGAGTAATGCAAAATTATATTCATTGTATTATATTAAACTCATAATTTATTAAAACATTAAATGATAATATTAAGTAATGGATAATACAATTAGATAAGCAAAGAACAAAAAAAAATATAAATTTGTGAGAAGATATAAAAATATAAGATGTATAATTAGAATTATGATGAGACAAGTCGTACATATACACATCACTAAAATCATAATAAGCAAATAGTTATAAAGGAAGAATACTAAAAAAAAAATCAAGTGATAGCGTAAAAACATATGTACTAATAATTTCTCATGTAGGAAATTTTAGTTAATAAATAAAACTCATAATTTCAGAATGAAAAATATAAAAATGTAAAGATACTATTAGGCTATTATACATAAGAATATATATATATAGTCAAAAGTAGAATCTAATTTATCAGCAAAATCATTTGATAAATCAATGGGTTTGATATTCAAACCGGATAACTTTTTATCAAGAAGTTCTTCTAAGTCTCCAAAAGATTTAAATTTAAAATCCTGAATATCAGGAGGTCTTTGAATATGAGTAACAACAATCTGAGGTTCTGATTTGCTTCCTGAAGAAGAGGCAATATCAGTCAAAGTCTTTTTCGTATTCATCTCCTTAATCAAGACTGTTAAATCATCAAGTTTTTTATTAAGAAAACTAACGTTTTCACCCAAAACTTTAACATATAAACTCAAATAATTATTTTGAGAAATTAATTTATTAATTTCTGCGATGCTGACTGCAGCAACATCTTCATCAATAAATTTTTGAAATGCAGTAAAAGTAATACCTGTATTATTAGGTAAAACAAAAGACGATTGAGGAGGGTAAATGGCTTTAGTAATATTGCCACTCCCGTCTTTATAAGATCTTTCCAAAACTTTTATAAAAAGTGGTAAATATGTGGTTATAAACCAAGGAACAAAATACATAATTTGATTATGTAAAGCACAAGTTTCATAAAACTCTTGTGAAATATTGTTTAAATCTTCCTTACTATAAGTATCAAAAAACCAAGTTTTAAACTGGTTCCATTTATCAGTAAAAAATTCTTTTTGAATATAACCTCTAGCTTGTGACCCTGGACTAAAATCAATTTGGTGTGGAATCATTAAGAATCATTGGGGTCAAAATCCATTTCGGACGCAGAAGGAATATCCTTATCAGAAATATTATCACTATCCTGAACAATATTTGTTTTGGGGTTAATCTTAACCCTTTCAACAGGTTTATCACCTACTTTAGTAGAAATTGTGTGTAAAGATGCAGCACGATTTCTAGCTGGTTCATAGACTGGTTCAACAGGAGAAATGTGTTGAATATCAGGCAACAGTCTACGACTAGTAAAGGAATGTCTGTTATAACTAGAATTAATAGTAGGCAACATTCTATTATTAGAAAATGACTGTCTACTATAAGTGGAACTATTATCGTCAAACTGAATGCAAATCCTACCATCCGGATTTTGAGTAATATGAGAATACTCAGTATTACTAACAGTATCAGTTATCTGACTGGGGGATATAACCGAATTTTGCAAAGTCTAAGGTCACCACGAGAAGACCTATTAAGTGGTATTTTCCAAAACACTTGAAATGCATATTAAGCATTTAGATATTTTCAAAAGAATTGTTATACAAAATGGTTTGGTAATCTCAAAACAAAAAATGAGCTTATTTCAAACTAACATTAGATTCCTAGGACATTATATTTGTCAGGGGAAGATTACTCCTATTCAAAGACCTCCTGATATTCAGGATTTTAAATTTAAATCTTTTGGAGACTTAGAAGAACTTCTTGATAAAAAGTTATCCGGTTTGAATATCAAACCCATTGATTTATCAAATGATTTTGCTGATAAATTAGATTCTACTTTTGACTATAAAAAGGATGTTTTGTCAGAATTTAATAAACTCAGAAGTTACCCCAAAAAGAATAATAAGTTTGCAGATAGCAGATATGCTGATAAACCTAGAATGCAGACTTATTATTACAATCGTCCTACTCCTCAAGATGTTTTAATAGAGGAACGTGATTGGAATCAGACTAATACGTCTTACAGTGGTTCCAAAATTTACGAATGGAATCTTGATGGTTTGACTGATAGGCAGTTAACTATTCTAGTACATAGAATGCTTATGTATGCAACTATCTGTAAAAGTGTAAAAAATACAGATAGGAATATTTGCAGAATGATTGTTGCAGGTTTTACTGGCCAACTTCGTGGCTGGTGGGACAATTATTTGTCTGTCGAAGAAAGGGCAATGGTTATTAACGCTAAAGCCGTTGACGAAGGACTTGATAACTTAGGCATGGCCCTAGTGGCAAATAGAGAAGATGCCGTTTATACCCTTATTCTTACTATATTAGAACACTTCAATGGTAGATTTACCAACCAAAATGAAACTGTTCGTACTCTCCTTAATAGCCTTAGATGTAAGACTTTAAGTGAGTTTAGGTGGTATAAAGACACCTTTATGAGTAGAGTGATGGAACTACCAGAAAATAAGTTTGAACATTGGAAAGCTAAGTTCATAGATGGCCTTCCCTCTTTATTTGCCGAAAGAGTTAGAAAGGTTTTAAGAGGTAGTTATGGAGAAATTCCTTATGCAGACTATACCTATGGTAAATTAATAGGAATTTGCACACAGGAAGGATTAAACCTGTGCAATGAATTAAGATTGTCCAGACAACTTAAGATGGATAAGCTTAAAGAAAGAAACCAGTTAGGGGACTTTTGCGCCCAGTTCGGTTTACCCGAAACTTCTACTCATAGGAAAAAGAAACATAAGTATCATAGATACCCCAACCAAGACAGTCCTTATAGGAAAAAGAGATCTAGATATAGATCCAAAGAAGAACGAGAAGCCAAGAAAGCACATCGCAAGTCTACTAGATTTACCAAAAATAGGTCTAAGCGAGATCTTGCTGACATTAAGTGTTATAAGTGTGGTAAATTTGGCCATATAGCTCCAAATTGTAAGCTTCAAAAGCTGAAAACCTTAGGACTAGAAGATGAACTACGTGATAAGGTTTATAGTTTGTTATATACTTCTGGATCGGAATCTGATTATTATTCTGAATCAGAATCCGAAGCTGAAATTGATTTGCTTGATTTATCTGATAGTGATAAAAATATTGATAATACTTGTACAACTTGCAAAGGTGATACATGTACTTGTGATGATGAATTTTATAAATTACAATCACAGTTTCAAGACCTAAACATGAAAACTATTACTTCTGATAATGTAATAGAACTTTTAAAAGAAGTTAATGATGAAAAACTTCGTGAAAAAATTATTAATTTGGCTGCTAGTTCAAGTTCTAATTCAAGTTCTGGTTTTGCAAAACCTTTTGAAAAAGAATTTGAATATTCCCCGCCTTATTCCTTACTAGAGGTTAATAACCGTTTGTTAAACAAAAATGCATCTCCAGCAAGAGATTCTTCTTTCGATGATTTAAAAATTGAAGTTGAAAACTTAAAACGAGAGATCAAATCTCTTAAACAAAATCAAATGATTTGTGATCATAGGATTACTCAGATTGAGAAAATCAATTCTCCAGCTGAGAAATCTAATGATAAAAACAAAGGTATTTTTGAAAATGATATTGAAGAAAAACCTATTAATTTTAATCCTAAACATGATATGTTTCTAGGAATGATGCAAATTATTACTGCTCATAAATGGTACATCAAATGTACTATTCTCATTGATAATAGTTTCTCAATTACAAACATTGCCATGATTGATAGTGGAGCAGATGTTAGCTGCATCCAAGAAGGTTTAGTACCTACGAAATATTTTCAAAAAACTACTCATATGGTTAGATCTGCATCCGGACATGCTTTAGATATAAAGTATAAACTTCCTAATACGGGTATTTGTCAGAATAAAGTCTGTATTCCTCACTTCTTTTTCTTGGTAAAAAACCAGTTATACCCTCCAATTATACTTGGAACACCGTTTATTAACGCCGTTTATCCTTTTACTAGCATAGACTCGAAAGGTTTTACTGCTACTTATAAGGATAAAGAGATAAGTTATACTTTTGTTACAGATCCAGTAACTAGAGATATTAATGCTTTAATTGATATGAAGCAAAAACATGTTGATTCTTTACAATTAGAAATGTTTAGTATGAATATATTTGATACTCTGAATTCTACTAAAGTACAGGAAAAAATCAAATTGATTTCCGAGCAGATTGCTATTGATATTTGTGCTGAGCATCCTAGTGCTTTTTGGAATCGAAAAAAGCATATTGTTACTCTTCCATATGAAGATAATTTCACTGAGGATGATATTCCTACTAAATCTCGACCTTGTCAGATGAATGCAGAATTGGTGGAATTTTGCAAAAAAGAGATTGATAGTCTGCTATCAAAGGGTTTGATAAAACCCTCAAAATCTCCTTGGTCTTGTACAGCTTTTTATGTTAATAACGCAGCTGAAAAGGAACGTGGTGTTCCTAGATTAGTCATTAATTATAAGCCCTTGAATAAATATTTAAAATGGGTTAGGAATCCTATTCCTAATAAAAGAGATTTATTGTCTAGATTATATGACGCCAATATATTTTCAAAATTTGATTTAAAATCTGGTTATTGGCAGATTCAAATATTTAAAGAGCATACTTATAGAACTGCTTTTAATGTTCCATTTGGGCAATATGAATGGAATGTTATGCCTTTTGGTTTAAAAAATGCCCCTTCAGAATTCCAAAAAATTATGAATGATATTTTCAACCCTTATCTAGACTTCGTCATTGTATATATCGATGACATTTTGGTATTTTCCAAAACACTTGAAATGCATATTAAGCATTTAGATATTTTCAAAAGAATTGTTATACAAAATGGTTTGGTAATCTCAAAACAAAAAATGAGCTTATTTCAAACTAACATTAGATTCCTAGGACATTATATTTGTCAGGGGAAGATTACTCCTATTCAACGATCGATTGATTTTGCCTCAAAATTTCCCGATGTTATTACTGATAGAACTCAGTTACAAAGATTTTTGGGAAGTTTAAATTATATTTCACCTTTTTATAAAGATCTGTCACGTGATTTAGCCCCCTTATATGATAGGTTAAAAAAGAATTATAAAAGCCCTTGGACTGATAGTCACACTACTTTGGTAAAAAATATTAAACAACGTGTTAAATCTTTACCTTGCTTAACCCTTGCTAATCCTACATGGCAAAAAATTATAGAGACTGATGCGTCTAATATTGGTTATGGAGGGATATTAAAACAGATAAATCCCAATGATAAACATGAATATCTGATTAGATTTTATTCTGGTAAATGGTCTGAAGCCCAGAAAAAATACGCTACTGTGGCACATGAAATGTTAACCATAGTAAAATGTGTTTTAAAATTTCAGGACGACTTATACAATCAAAAGTTTTTGATAAAAACTGACGCACAATCTGTTAAATATATGTTTAATAAAGATTTTAAACATGATGCCTCAAAAATGATATTTGCAAGATGGCAAGCTCAATTAGCCCCTTTTGATTTTGAAATACAATATAAAAAGGGAATTGATAATTCTCTGCCAGATTTCTTATCTCGTGAATATTTACAGGATGGAACCCCCTGGGGTAGGGGAAGAGGTAGAGGTTGGGGAAGATCATCCCCACAGTCCAAAGGAAGGTCATCACCTTCGGGATCGTCATACGGATCCTCATCAAACTCCCCAGTTATACAAATGGGAAGAAGGAGTTTAGTCAATGAGAGGATATCTCTCAGAGAAGAATCATCGATTGGACCATCCGTCCATCTGGAAGATATTCCAGAAGATAGTCCGTTATACGCACATTTGCAGGCATATTTGACTGCTCAAAAACAGAAAGATACTTCTGTTAAGCAAAGTAATACTTTTGCTTCCATTACTAAAGATGACAATGATGATATCAAGTCATACGAGAAAGTGCCAAAAAGAGAAATGATATTTCTCTTAGAAAATTCTGACATTCAGAGAAAAGAAGAACCATGGAAGATATTCCAAAGGTATTTGATAAATGGGTTATATTATCCGGGTGAGTCATACAAAACCCGTTCCTACTATGAAACGATACTGACCAGTACTGGAAGTGCAGATTTTCAGCACTTTTCTGGGTATAGCACAGACGAGAACGTTTATAACTTCTCGAAGATTATAATTAAACAGATTATATCTGTTGAAGACTGGGGTATATCCACAATGAAGGAAAGGCAGATAAGCCTTAACAAAAATAAAATGAATTTTACTTATTGGGATTATATCCAAGCTTTTGATAAAGTATTATACTACAATAATGATAGACACAAACATACTTGGTTTATAAAAGTATGTGCAAAGATATTTGCAACAACTGTTCCTAATTGGTTTCTAAACTGGTGGTCATACCACGGTCCAACAATAAAGATTTTACCAGATCCATTTCTCATGTTATACAAAGAATGGATAAAAATTTCTCCTTTTATTAACGATTTATACCACGCAGATCATATCTGCTACCCAGAAAAAATTAACCAAATATATTTCTTTCTGGAATTTTCTATCCCTTGGATACACAAATGGAATCCAGAAGTCGGATTCACTGAAGAACAAGTCCCCTGCTTATATAGGACTTTTTACAACAATTTTTGGGACAAGTTAATGAAGAAGGATCCCAAAACAAAGACCTTATATGGTCAAGAGCTCTTGGAATCAATCGAGATAAAGATCCAAGAATATTCCAGTAAACCTCAGAAAGAGGTAATTGATGACAATTCAGTGAGGCATATTGCCAGAAGGATCTCCTTTCAAGAAGGAGATAAAACAGAGATGATTAACAGTTACTTGGAAGAGGTTAAAAGAAATTTACTGTCTTCCATTAATCAATATGAAAAGTCAGATACGTCAATGCAAAGTGAAACAAGCAACGATGATATTGCTGAAGATTCTCAGCCCATTGAAGCAGAAAGGATATTATCTGAAGAAGACTTACATGATACAGAAGAATTCATCCGCAAATTGAAAAAAGCGGAAAAGAACAGGATCAAGTGTCGGGCGGTAATCCGCCATGACTTCTCAATTAAATTAAAACAGAAATCACCGTTTAACCGGGAACTGGCTTCGTTTCGCACCTTCTTCGACACTACAACGGTCGTAAAGGTCTCCACCAGTTAAAGATTTCTATTTTAACATATTTGAGAATTCTTAATCTAGCTAATTCAGTACCCTTATATTTAAAGACTGGCGGTAATCCGCACAATCAGTAAGGATAAGAATTGAAATATACTTGAATTTTATATATAGTTTAATGACTGTATGGAAGGTTAAAAACCTTTACTCAAGCAAGGGGTCTGTCATAATATAATACATACTTTTATTGAGCCCATGTGTCTAGCAGTTCTAACCGTGAAAGAAGATGCCCTTTTAACTCCTTTATCGGGCTGAGGTTCACGGCTGGCTAGACGGAGCCACTAAGGCAAAGCCAATAAGAGTAGTGTTATATCAGACTGTACCAACCATCTTGACACCAAGTCAAAACTCTATATATAAAACTCATTTATATTTTAATAGATGCCGTCGCTTTCATAGTGTATATAGGAGAGAAGTTAGATACTCAACATAGATATGAAGTCTCTTAGCCGGACATCGTCACGGCCAGAGAGGAGAGACTAGAAGAAAATCTAAACTAAGAAAGACAGAAGTATGTACCTTGTGGCCAAGAAGCAAGGCCCTGAAGATGAAGAACTGAAAACTTTTATTTATTTGTTCTTCTATTACAATCTACAAACTTCAAACTAACTCTTTACTTACTCTTAGAGAGAGAGAGAGAGAGAGAGAGTTCTAGAGAGAGGGAGTCTTCACGTCTGCTCCTTAAGAATGAACGAATGACTTCTATAAATAGAAAAAGAAAAGGAATCTATGAACAGTAAAAGTGGGTCCCCGTGGGTCCCTGTAACAGTGTTTCTACTGTAGAAACAGTGTATTTACTGTTGATGAACAGTGTATCTACTGTTCGAGTGGGTCCGGCGGCTTCACTATGCTGTAGGTCCGGCGGCTTCACTGTTTGAGTGGGGTCCAGCTATTTCACTGTGCTGGTTTCTTTTCCGCTTTTTTCAATTTGCGGATGAATTCTTCTGTATCATGTAAGTCTTCTTCAGATAATATCCTTTCTGCTTCAATGGGCTGAGAATCTTCAGCAATATCATCGTTGCTTGTTTCACTTTGCATTGACGTATCTGACTTTTCATATTGATTAATGGAAGACAGTAAATTTCTTTTAACCTCTTCCAAGTAACTGTTAATCATCTCTGTTTTATCTCCTTCTTGAAAGGAGATCCTTCTGGCAATATGCCTCACTGAATTGTCATCAATTACCTCTTTCTGAGGTTTACTGGAATATTCTTGGATCTTTATCTCGATTGATTCCAAGAGCTCTTGACCATATAAGGTCTTTGTTTTGGGATCCTTCTTCATTAACTTGTCCCAAAAATTGTTGTAAAAAGTCCTATATAAGCAGGGGACTTGTTCTTCAGTGAATCCGACTTCTGGATTCCATTTGTGTATCCAAGGGATAGAAAATTCCAGAAAGAAATATATTTGGTTAATTTTTTCTGGGTAGCAGATATGATCTGCGTGGTATAAATCGTTAATAAAAGGAGAAATTTTTATCCATTCTTTGTATAACATGAGAAATGGATCTGGTAAAATCTTTATTGTTGGACCGTGGTATGACCACCAGTTTAGAAACCAATTAGGAACAGTTGTTGCAAATATCTTTGCACATACTTTTATAAACCAAGTATGTTTGTGTCTATCATTATTGTAGTATAATACTTTATCAAAAGCTTGGATATAATCCCAATAAGTAAAATTCATTTTATTTTTGTTAAGGCTTATCTGCCTTTCCTTCATTGTGGATATACCCCAGTCTTCAACAGATATAATCTGTTTAATTATAATCTTCGAGAAGTTATAAACGTTCTCGTCTGTGCTATACCCAGAAAAGTGCTGAAAATCTGCACTTCCAGTACTGGTCAGTATCGTTTCATAGTAGGAACGGGTTTTGTATGACTCACCCGGATAATATAACCCATTTATCAAATACCTTTGGAATATCTTCCATGGTTCTTCTTTTCTCTGAATGTCAGAATTTTCTAAGAGAAATATCATTTCTCTTTTTGGCACTTTCTCGTATGACTTGATATCATCATTGTCATCTTTAGTAATGGAAGCAAAAGTATTACTTTGCTTAACAGAAGTATCTTTCTGTTTTTGAGCAGTCAAATATGCCTGCAAATGTGCGTATAACGGACTATCTTCTGGAATATCTTCCAGATGGACGGATGGTCCAATCGATGATTCTTCTCTGAGAGATATCCTCTCATTGACTAAACTCCTTCTTCCCATTTGTATAACTGGGGAGTTTGATGAGGATCCGTATGACGATCCCGAAGGTGATGACCTTCCTTTGGACTGTGGGGATGATCTTCCCCAACCTCTACCTCTTCCCCTACCCCAGGGGGTTCCATCCTGTAAATATTCACGAGATAAGAAATCTGGCAGAGAATTATCAATTCCCTTTTTATATTGTATTTCAAAATCAAAAGGGGCTAATTGAGCTTGCCATCTTGCAAATATCATTTTTGAGGCATCATGTTTAAAATCTTTATTAAACATATATTTAACAGATTGTGCGTCAGTTTTTATCAAAAACTTTTGATTGTATAAGTCGTCCTGAAATTTTAAAACACATTTTACTATGGTTAACATTTCATGTGCCACAGTAGCGTATTTTTTCTGGGCTTCAGACCATTTACCAGAATAAAATCTAATCAGATATTCATGTTTATCATTGGGATTTATCTGTTTTAATATCCCTCCATAACCAATATTAGACGCATCAGTCTCTATAATTTTTTGCCATGTAGGATTAGCAAGGGTTAAGCAAGGTAAAGATTTAACACGTTGTTTAATATTTTTTACCAAAGTAGTGTGACTATCAGTCCAAGGGCTTTTATAATTCTTTTTTAACCTATCATATAAGGGGGCTAAATCACGTGACAGATCTTTATAAAAAGGTGAAATATAATTTAAACTTCCCAAAAATCTTTGTAACTGAGTTCTATCAGTAATAACATCGGGAAATTTTGAGGCAAAATCAATCGATCGTTGAATAGGAGTAATCTTCCCCTGACAAATATAATGTCCTAGGAATCTAATGTTAGTTTGAAATAAGCTCATTTTTTGTTTTGAGATTACCAAACCATTTTGTATAACAATTCTTTTGAAAATATCTAAATGCTTAATATGCATTTCAAGTGTTTTGGAAAATACCAAAATGTCATCGATATATACAATGACGAAGTCTAGATAAGGGTTGAAAATATCATTCATAATTTTTTGGAATTCTGAAGGGGCATTTTTTAAACCAAAAGGCATAACATTCCATTCATATTGCCCAAATGGAACATTAAAAGCAGTTCTATAAGTATGCTCTTTAAATATTTGAATCTGCCAATAACCAGATTTTAAATCAAATTTTGAAAATATATTGGCGTCATATAATCTAGACAATAAATCTCTTTTATTAGGAATAGGATACCTAACCCATTTTAAATATTTATTCAAGGGCTTATAATTAATGACTAATCTAGGAACACCACGTTCCTTTTCAGCTGCGTTATTAACATAAAAAGCTGTACAAGACCAAGGAGATTTTGAGGGTTTTATCAAACCCTTTGATAGCAGACTATCAATCTCTTTTTTGCAAAATTCCACCAATTCTGCATTCATCTGACAAGGTCGAGATTTAGTAGGAATATCATCCTCAGTGAAATTATCTTCATATGGAAGAGTAACAATATGCTTTTTTCGATTCCAAAAAGCACTAGGATGCTCAGCACAAATATCAATAGCAATCTGCTCGGAAATCAATTTGATTTTTTCCTGTACTTTAGTAGAATTCAGAGTATCAAATATATTCATACTAAACATTTCTAATTGTAAAGAATCAACATGTTTTTGCTTCATATCAATTAAAGCATTAATATCTCTAGTTACTGGATCTGTAACAAAAGTATAACTTATCTCTTTATCCTTATAAGTAGCAGTAAAACCTTTCGAGTCTATGCTAGTAAAAGGATAAACGGCGTTAATAAACGGTGTTCCAAGTATAATTGGAGGGTATAACTGGTTTTTTACCAAGAAAAAGAAGTGAGGAATACAGACTTTATTCTGACAAATACCCGTATTAGGAAGTTTATACTTTATATCTAAAGCATGTCCGGATGCAGATCTAACCATATGAGTAGTTTTTTGAAAATATTTCGTAGGTACTAAACCTTCTTGGATGCAGCTAACATCTGCTCCACTATCAATCATGGCAATGTTTGTAATTGAGAAACTATTATCAATGAGAATAGTACATTTGATGTACCATTTATGAGCAGTAATAATTTGCATCATTCCTAGAAACATATCATGTTTAGGATTAAAATTAATAGGTTTTTCTTCAATATCATTTTCAAAAATACCTTTGTTTTTATCATTAGATTTCTCAGCTGGAGAATTGATTTTCTCAATCTGAGTAATCCTATGATCACAAATCATTTGATTTTGTTTAAGAGATTTGATCTCTCGTTTTAAGTTTTCAACTTCAATTTTTAAATCATCGAAAGAAGAATCTCTTGCTGGAGATGCATTTTTGTTTAACAAACGGTTATTAACCTCTAGTAAGGAATAAGGCGGGGAATATTCAAATTCTTTTTCAAAAGGTTTTGCAAAACCAGAACTTGAATTAGAACTTGAACTAGCAGCCAAATTAATAATTTTTTCACGAAGTTTTTCATCATTAACTTCTTTTAAAAGTTCTATTACATTATCAGAAGTAATAGTTTTCATGTTTAGGTCTTGAAACTGTGATTGTAATTTATAAAATTCATCATCACAAGTACATGTATCACCTTTGCAAGTTGTACAAGTATTATCAATATTTTTATCACTATCAGATAAATCAAGCAAATCAATTTCAGCTTCGGATTCTGATTCAGAATAATAATCAGATTCCGATCCAGAAGTATATAACAAACTATAAACCTTATCACGTAGTTCATCTTCTAGTCCTAAGGTTTTCAGCTTTTGAAGCTTACAATTTGGAGCTATATGGCCAAATTTACCACACTTATAACACTTAATGTCAGCAAGATCTCGCTTAGACCTATTTTTGGTAAATCTAGTAGACTTGCGATGTGCTTTCTTGGCTTCTCGTTCTTCTTTGGATCTATATCTAGATCTCTTTTTCCTATAAGGACTGTTTTGGTTGGGGTATCTATGATACTTATGTTTCTTTTTCCTATGAGTAGAAGTTTCGGGTAAACCGAACTGGGCTCAAAAGTCCCCTAACTGGTTTCTTTCTTTAAGCTTATCCATCTTAAGTTGTCTGGACAATCTTAATTCATTGCACAGGTTTAATCCTTCCTGTGTGCAAATTCCTATTAATTTACCATAGGTATAGTCTGCATAAGGAATTTCTTCATAACTACCTCTTAAAACCTTTCTAACTCTTTCGGCAAATAAAGAGGGAAGGCCATCTATGAACTTAGCTTTCCAATGTTCAAACTTATTTTCTGGTAGTTCCATCACTCTACTCATAAAGGTGTCTTTATACCACCTAAACTCACTTAAAGTCTTACATCTAAGGCTATTAAGGAGAGTACGAACAGTTTCATTTTGGTTGGTAAATCTACCATTGAAGTGTTCTAATATAGTAAGAATAAGGGTATAAACGGCATCTTCTCTATTTGCCACTAGGGCCATGCCTAAGTTATCAAGTCCTTCGTCAACGGCTTTAGCGTTAATAACCATTGCCCTTTCTTCGACAGACAAATAATTGTCCCACCAGCCACGAAGTTGGCCAGTAAAACCTGCAACAATCATTCTGCAAATATTCCTATCTGTATTTTTTACACTTTTACAGATAGTTGCATACATAAGCATTCTATGTACTAGAATAGTTAACTGCCTATCAGTCAAACCATCAAGATTCCATTCGTAAATTTCGGAACCACTGTAAGACGTATTAGTCTGATTCCAATCACGTTCCTCTATTAAAACATCTTGAGGAGTAGGACGATTGTAATAATAAGTCTGCATTCTAGGTTTATCAGCATATCTGCTATCTGCAAACTTATTATTCTTTTTGGGGTAACTTCTGAGTTTATTAAATTTTGACAAAACATCCTTTTTATAGTCAAAAGTAGAATCTAATTTATCAGCAAAATCATTTGATAAATCAATGGGTTTGATATTCAAACCGGATAACTTTTTATCAAGAAGTTCTTCTAAGTCTCCAAAAGATTTAAATTTAAAATCCTGAATATCAGGAGGTCTTTGAATATGAGTAACAACAATCTGAGGTTCTGATTTGCTTCCTGAAGAAGAGGCAATATCAGTCAAAGTCTTTTTCGTATTCATCTCCTTAATCAAGACTGTTAAATCATCAAGTTTTTTATTAAGAAAACTAACGTTTTCACCCAAAACTTTAACATATAAACTCAAATAATTATTTTGAGAAATTAATTTATTAATTTCTGCGATGCTGACTGCAGCAACATCTTCATCAATAAATTTTTGAAATGCAGTAAAAGTAATACCTGTATTATTAGGTAAAACAAAAGACGATTGAGGAGGGTAAATGGCTTTAGTAATATTGCCACTCCCGTCTTTATAAGATCTTTCCAAAACTTTTATAAAAAGTGGTAAATATGTGGTTATAAACCAAGGAACAAAATACATAATTTGATTATGTAAAGCACAAGTTTCATAAAACTCTTGTGAAATATTGTTTAAATCTTCCTTACTATAAGTATCAAAAAACCAAGTTTTAAACTGGTTCCATTTATCAGTAAAAAATTCTTTTTGAATATAACCTCTAGCTTGTGACCCTGGACTAAAATCAATTTGGTGTGGAATCATTAAGAATCATTGGGGTCAAAATCCATTTCGGACGCAGAAGGAATATCCTTATCAGAAATATTATCACTATCCTGAACAATATTTGTTTTGGGGTTAATCTTAACCCTTTCAACAGGTTTATCACCTACTTTAGTAGAAATTGTGTGTAAAGATGCAGCACGATTTCTAGCTGGTCCATAGATTGGTTCAACAGGAGAAATGTGTTGAATATCAGGCAACAGTCTACGACTAGTAAAGGAATGTCTGTTATAACTAGAATTAATAGTAGGCAACATTCTATTATTAGAAAATGACTGTCTACTATAAGTGGAACTATTATCGTCAAACTGAATGCAAATCCTACCATCCGGATTTTGAGTAATATGAGAATACTCAGTATTACTAACAGTATCAGTTATCTGACTGGGGGATATAACCGAATCCAAAGTCCATGTGGTTGGAAAATTAATTTCTTCCCACTTAATAGGTCTTCTCGTGGTGACCTTAGACTTTGCAAAATTCGTTTCCACTAGAATAGTCTGATCAGATGTATCATATAATTTACATCTGGGATTTAACGTAGATAGTAATTTAAAATATATTCTATACGATAAACATATCAGTTCAGAACCAGGCGCATAATTATAACCATGCGTTTTCACATTTAATGTTAATGCATCAAGTATATTAACATCAGATAAAGATAATTGCAAATTGGGTTGAGTATTAAAATATACTGGGCCATAGGCGACAGTAGATTCAATAGAACCCATCAGAGACTGTCTAAAATTCAAATTTCTGGCATCTCTGAGAGCAGCCAAAAATGTCTCTGGTAACCCTTTAAGGGTTAAAGGCTTAAAAGCAATTTGAACCATACCAATATGCAAATAATTATACTGGTGTTTATGAATATCTACATCATGTTTGTTTAACAAACGAATAGTCTGTTCAGACGAACTTAAAGCTAAAGATTGCTCAGTTGTTTTAATAAGTTGTTTAGAAGAGAGTTTATCAAACCATCCATAATCATAGATTGTTCTAATAGGGACTTTAGGAATAGTCCATTTGTTTAACAAATCAAGGTTTTGAGGTATATCTACCTCTTCCAATCTAGTATTTTTCATACTAGTTTCTCCTAAATCCATATTTCAGAAACATATCTATGTCGAATATTTCATATCTATCTTATATATACCATGAAAGTACCTAGGCTCTGATACCATTTAACAGGATCAAGTGTCGGGCGGTAATCCGCCATGACTTCTCAATTAAATTAAAACAGAAATCACCGTTTAACCGGGAACTGGCTTCGTTTCGCACCTTCTTCGACACTACAACGGTCGTAAAGGTCTCCACCAGTTAAAGATTTCTATTTTAACATATTTGAGAATTCTTAATCTAGCTAATTCAGTACCCTTATATTTAAAGACTGGCGGTAATCCGCACAATCAGTAAGGATAAGAATTGAAATATACTTGAATTTTATATATAGTTTAATGACTGTATGGAAGGTTAAAAACCTTTAATATATATATATATTAGGGTATTATACATAAGAATATATATATATATATGTATTAATAATTCATATGTTAATTTAGTAATATTAAGTAATGGATAATACAATTAGATAAGCAAAGAACAAAAAAATAATTTATGGGAGAAGATATAAAAATATAAGATGTATAATTAGAATTATGATGAGACAAGTCGTACATATACACATCACTAAAATCATAATAAGCAAATAGTTATAAAGGAAGAATACTAAAAAAAAAATCAAGTGATAGCGTAAAAACATATGTACTAATAATTTCTCATGTAGGAAATTTTAGTTAATAAATAAAACTCATAATTTCAGAATGAAAAATATAAAAATGTAAAGATACTATTAGGCTATTATACATAAGAATATATATATATAGTCAAAAGTAGAATCTAATTTATATATATATATATATATATATATATATATATATATATCCAAGTCTTCTTTCCGATCGAAACAAAGAGGCTGGCTCTAACGCTCTCACCTCCGATCCCGGGCCCAATCACGAACCAGCAATCTAATTCGACCACCTCTCCTGCATTTCCATATCCAATGCCTGGGAGCTAGGCTCGAGCTTGCCATAAAACCTCGGGGATAAAAGAGCCAATCAATTCAATGATCCCCATCTTCTGAAAAAAGAAAACACAAATTAATAATTATTAAAAATATTGACAGGCTTTTTTATAAAAATAATAAAAGGCTTATCTCTTTAAACTTTTGATGAATTCAAAATTATAATTTAGTAAAAAAAATATTACAATATTTAAAATTTCAGTAAACAATAAAATGAGAAAACTAATCAAATATTACAATAGAAAAGAATGTACAACAAGTGAGGGATAAAGATAATTTTATGATATTTACATTGTGAATTAATTAAAAAAATAAAATATAAATAAATAACACTCAAACAATTATTGATAAATTTAGACCATTGAAGAATTTTGAACTGTATAACATACATAAGTTTTAAAAAAATAAAAATATTTTCAAAGTAAGAAAACATATATCTATGTTATATTAAAAGAGAAGTAGTATAAATATAGTTAGCCAATTGACAAATTAATAAAAAGTCACATTAGTAAACGTATAGTACTTAGTACTTGCTAATTTAATAAAGAATAAATAAGGAACAAACAATTTATTTGATTACTATATGATGTGTATCCTTTGATTTTATATTGATTTTGTTATATTTTTGCATACTATATTAAATAATAAAATAACAACTAAGATTTATCAAAATAATATGATATATTATATCATAATTTTATAAAATTAATATTCTGTCAAATTATCTGCGCATCACGCAGGTTCTAACACTAATTAATTTGAAAAACACTATTATCAATATTAGAGCAGCAATTTACGCTTGACCGAAATTCCAAAAGTGATTCCGGAAAAAAATATGTTTTTCAGAACCTACTATTCTAAAAATTTAATCAAACAACTCTAACTCTCTAAAATAAGTAATTTCTTTTATAAAAAAAGCACTTTTGGCTTTCCAAAGCTTGAGCAAATATGCTATAAGTCATTCTCTAGTTTTTAATTGTCAATATATATTTTTCAAAATAAATATTTTTTCTCGAGAAAATACTTTTGTCACTTAGAGGTCGTTTGGTAGAGTGTGTTAGACAAAATAATGTATACATTAGCTTTGTGTATTAGTAATGTTTTGTTTGGTACACCTTTTCAACCTATGTATAACTAATACAAGCATTAGTTATACACTTTATTTGGTATTATCTTATGTATAGCTAATGCATAGAAAATCATGGCATTAGCAATACAAAGGCTATTAATGCATGCATTAGCATAGTTAAAGACAAAATTATCCTTAGAGTCCCTTAAGTTAAAGAATATGGAGGGCATTTTTGTAAACAATTAAATTTCTTAAAAATTATGCAATGCATTTTAATTTTTAATACACCACACCAAACAATGCATAAAAAATAATCTATGTATAACTAATGCTTGCATTACTAACTCATGCATTACTAACTCCTACATTACTAATACACCTTATTTAACATTATTTTTATATGCCCTGCCAAACGACCCCTTGGTGACAGAACTGTTTTTCTTATTACTATCTCAACTTTTGACTTCATATCACTGCTCTAATCAATATATATTCATTAGACCATTATATTGTCAATAACTAATTCATAAAATTCTTATCAAAGCTACATTTGATTTGCTAACACTGTTATCCATCATTTCTTTCTGTAAGTATTTTCTGCTCATCAATCACATAATTCTTTTTTTTAGAATTTATTTATCAAAAATAACTTATATTTTTAAACAATATATCTTTAAAATGATTTATTGCTTATCTTTTAAAATGTTTTTTTTGTTTTTTCGTCTTTTAAAATGATTTTCTTCTTTTAGAAACAAAAAATTGTACTTGTTGACCCTATTTTGTATCCGGACCCCCAAACCCAACCTCTACTACACTACTTTGGTGGAAATATAATAGAAAGCTACTTTTAAGTATTTTGTTTAAAATATATTCATAGTTTATAATATATTTAAAAATTAGTCAATTTCGCTCAAATTTCAGGACACGACGTCTTAGAGTTTAAATCTCCAAGTTCAACCTCAAAGTTCAACTTTCAGGACATCGTGTCCTAAAGTTCGAGAATTGTGTCAAGAGGTTCGAATCTTATGCCCTGGATTTTAAATTAGTAGTTCAGAAATTAAGGATACTTAGAGCTGAATTTCAAATTAGCAGCTCAAAAGTTCAAGACAGTTAGTCCTGAAATTTGGGTCTAGAAGTTCGAATCTTATGTTCTGAATTTTAAATTAATAGTTCACAGATTCAGAACACATAGTTTTGAATTTTAAATTAACAGCTCAAAAATTGAGTAAACTATATCCTAAATTTCCAAATACATGAATAAATTGGTTATGTATTGTAAATTATGGATACTTAAAAGTGGCTACACTTCGCCCGCTACTTTGTCATAAGAACCATTACACCTTGGGTCGGGTTCAGTCTGCGAAATTAGGTGCAACAATGGCAGAAGCACTCATCGAATTGAATGAACTTCTCATCTCCAGAAAGGTTTGGTTTTTTTTATGAGCCTAAAGGCCTAATGCTTCCTATTGAAATGGATACCAACTTTTTTTCTTCATAATTTATCTATTCTTTTGTTATCCTTAGTTTTCAGAAAATTTTTGTTGTAAATTTCAGTTTTATTCCAATTCTGAAAAATATATTATACTTATTTATCTATTTATTAAAATTGATAGGCTACTTTAACAACTGAAGAAAGTAAACTACTAAATTCATGGAAGCAATCTGCTGTAAGAGATTTTGGTATTGGTGCCGCTGGTGCTTCCGTTGCCACTTGGTTAGGTACAATTCCTATATAATTACTTGTAAATTTCATTATTAGATAATTCTTTTTTAACTTTAGTCAAAGTATTTGCATATATGCCTTTTATTTTCTTACCTCTGAACAGTTAAATGGGTTGAAAGCTTTAGTTTAATCCAAATTGATTTATTTGATCTGCAAATATTGGTTCAGTTATTTCAGGATAGTGTTTTTCTTTGTTCCTTTGGATTTTTGTTTCGTCTCAAGTTAGTTTTAGTGGATAATCCCCCTAATACTTTTCATCGTTCATGATTCCATTGCTAGATCCTCCATCCCGCCTACACTTAAAAAAAGAAAGAAAGGGAAGTAACATTTTTGGATTTAATGAAATAATTAGTATTTTTTTAATGGTTTGAAATAATCGGTATATTTTTCTTGTGCCATATTTTGCTACACTGCTGCTTCTTTCTTCTCGAAGGCTGTTCCATCAACTCCTGTTGAGGTCCGAAACCTTAGGATAGGGTGATGACCGGTGTCAACTTTTGCCTTATAAAGTTAACTAAACGGGAATATAGTTCGTTCTGATTGTGTTGGATTTCTAGGCTAAACTCTAGTGGTCCAATTTGTAATAAGTATGGAAAATGTTCAAATTTACTGAACTTTGCGAAATTAGTCATATATGCAATCTGTTAAATGTTTGCTTCTAAAGGGACATCTCGGTTACCCTATATGTCTTCATTTCTAGCAAAACTCCTGTTGTGCATATTTTATTATGCTGACCATTTTAAATTGCCATCTAAAGAAGATAGGTGGAGAAAGTAAAGGAAAGAAAAGTCCAAATTTACCCCTGAACTTTGCGAAAATTAGTCATCAATACTCCCTAACCACCACCACCATAGCCAGTGACCAAGAAGAGCTTCCACCACCCTAAGGAATGGTGAACTTTTTAAAAATTCTAAAGTTTTGCAAATGGACCGTGGAAGTTGGATATCCACCTCTCCCCATCCCCCTAGATTTATGAAAATTAAGTCCTGGAAATGACAGATATTATCAGCTCCATTGGAAAAAAATATCTCTAACTTGCAGTAGTCATAGAAAGGTTTGCGTGCCAATTTCAGATACCATATCATCTCAACTATGTGTATTTTCAAGTCAATTTAATAAGAAATTGTTTCAACAATGGATATGATACTACCTGTTGAGATGCACTTTCTCTCCATTTCTCTTGCTTATGTTTGGCTGTGATTTCTCCCATCAACGGTGAATAATCCAAAAAGACCCAAAACAAGAAAAAGGTTAAACCTTGTCATTGTAATGTGATTGTAGAGCCTTCATATGGGTTGTGTTCAAACCTTAGAGGTTAGAAGATAAACATTTTCATATTTTCCCAGAAAATGAGGTCTTGTTGGCGGAAAATTGAGGAAGAGAGAAGACGATGGTCAGGATTGAAGGGTGACTTGAGAGAGGTTGCAGTAGTAGTTTTAGTGGCGAAAGATAGGTGGAGGATGGCGTCAATACTGGTTGCTTGGAGGAAATGTGTGTGGGGTCCAACCCATTACATATTGAAAGAAAGAAGTTTAGCATTTGGTAAGAATTTCAAAGGTTTACAGCAACCATAGATTTGGCCAACCACCCAATAGATCAGTTCACATTGCAATTTTTGAAATTCTATCTTTTGCTTATATCACTAATGATATCGGAAGGGTATTTTACTTTACTTCTATAAATAGAAAATTCCATTTGTAATACACCAATTCATAAAAAGCACATTCTGAAGAAAAAAATTTAGAGTTTTGAATGGCTTTGTAGTGAGGATATTTCTTGAGTGTATAGCCTCGAGGATTTTTGGAACCCACAAAATATTCACAGTCAAATAACGAGAATAAAATAAAGAAATAAAGAAATCGGGAATAAAAATGTAAAAAACCCATTTAAACTAAAGGAAAAACCTGACTTAAAGGAGCAAAAACAATATTGCTATAGTGAGACAAATACACTTCACACTCGAGTTTCACAAAAGTCCTCGAGGCTATACAAAGAAATATCCTCTTGAAATTAGGGTTGTGCATAATATGGTAAATACCGAATTTCCGTACCGAAACCGAAAATTTTGGTACTTGGTATTCAGTATTTGGGTATTTGGTTTATATTTTTAAAATTTTTGGTATTAGGTATGCTATTTGGTATTTAAAAAAATAATATCGAAATACCGATACTATACCGAAATATATACTAAATTACGCAATACATATATTATTGATTATATCATACTATAAGTTACACAATAGTTTCCTTTTGCATTCATGTTGAGGTCGGTGGTACATAACGTTTCTACGATTTTAGGGTATTTCTTACTTTATTACTCGTGTATTGTTGTAGCATTTGTATTACTTTATTGCATAACTCTAAGTTCAACAATTAACTCTAACTAAGTAGCAAGACATTTTCAACGATCATATTTATTCCTTTATGTACCTTCTTTCTCTCAGTTTATACTTGTTGATTTTGAATAAAGATTTATTCAACAGTCAGGTGAGCTAGACCGTTTTTATATTTGTATTTATAAGTACTTTAATTAAGAATATTAAAGTTAGCATTTAAGCCTAATAAACCGAAGTTACCGAACCGAATAAACCGAAACCAAAAGGAGAAAAGCCAAACCATACCGAATTTAATTAGGTATGGTATTGGTATAGCATTTTAAGAAACCGAATACCGAAAATACCAAACCGAAATATCTAAATACCGTACCGACCGATGAACACCCCTACTTGAAATGACCTTACTAAAAAGCTGCTCAAAACTCTTAATGTTTTGCTTCACAAATGTGCTTCATTCTATGAATTTGTGTACTATCAAATGAAGGGAAGCGTCCTATTTCTAGGAGTAAAATAACCTACTGATGTCATCAATGACATAAGCGAACAATAGAAATTTCAAAGGTTGCAATGTGAATAGATCTATTCACCATTTTGCCAAATCTATATTTTTTGCAAACCTTTGAAAATTTTGCCAAATGATAAACTTCTTCCTTTCAATAGGGTTGGGCCCCACAAATCTCCTCCTCTAGTCCCATGCACCTGAACGAGTGCATTACAAATTGTAAGGAAAAGCTTATCATTGGGTGTATAGTCTCGAGGACTTTGTGATGCTCGAGTGCAAAATGTATTTGTCTCGCTATAGTGATATTGTTTTTGCTCCTCTGGGACCGTGATTTTTCCCTTTTTTTAAAAGAGTTCTCTATGTTTTTATTTTCGGTGCCGTAATTTCTCTATTTTATTTCCGTTACTTGATTGTGAATATTTCAGTGGGTATTCTTCCAATGGGTTCATTTGATGATAATTTATTTGGAAGAATGGGGGTTTTCCAACATTGTCCAAATTTACACCATGTCAGCTGACTGATTATAAAAATAGGGGCATGGATGGCTAATTCCGCAAAGTGTGGAGCAAATTTGAAGTTTTTTCATCTTTTTTCCACA